>NW_026850613.1:0-228486 GCF_030913465.1 Colletotrichum navitas | reverse complement strand
TATAGTTACTTTTACTAGCTACTATATAGGACCCTCTAGCTACCTATATAGATTTATTAAAGTATTTAAAAGGTATAAGGGTCTTATTAAAGTTAATAATATAGTTAAGTAAAAAACAGAGGCTACTAATAAGTAGCTACTACTAGGCTAGTAATAGCTAGCTAATATATTAGTTAAAGTAAAAAAAGCTAGTAATAACTATAAAGTATTTAGTAAGTAGCTTTAAGGCTTACTTTATAAGCTAGTAGTATAAAATATTCTATTATATATAAAAACTAGTAAACTAACCTATAGAGAATTAAAAAAGATAAGTAAATAGGTTACTTACTATAAAGGTATTAGGATAATTAGCTATAAAAAAGGCCTAGGCCTCTTACTTAAACTATCTAGTAATAATAACCTTATTATAGGCTTATTATTACTAGAAGTAACTATATAGGTTAGCTTCTATTACTAGCTACTTTAGTTAATAATATATAGTTAAAGTAATAATAGTATCTTAGTATTAATACTAAGTAACTACTATTAAATAAGGTATATTAAAGTAGGCAGTAGCCTTAGAAAAGGTTAGGCAACAGAGGCTGTTAGTAGGGTCTAAAGGGGTATTGCTAGCCTGTTGCTGCTGCCATTGGCTAAATAGATCCTGTAGGTAGCAGTGGTGCTTAAGGTACATTAAGACCTCCACCTGCCTTTACTGCCTATATAACCTTTAGGCTTATTAGATTAGCTTAGTTGCTGAATATTGTCGCTTGGTGATAGGCGTAGTTCTTTTGCCTATTTTCTTGTGTAACGGTAGTGTAATATTTGGGCTGATATTGCCTAGTGGCTGGCAGGCAGGCATCGTGAATATCGTGGTAGGTTGGTTGATGGGTTGGCGAAGTTGACTGTAGATGGGCTGGCTGGCTAGCAAGTGGGCAAGTGGGCAAGTGGGCAAGTGGGCAAGTGGGCAAGTAGGCAAGTAGGCAAGTGGGTGGGTGGGTGGGTGGGTTGACCGCCTTCTATAATAGGATTAGCGTATGGCCTGTGCGGACTTCGTGTTTACGGTACATGCATAGCAAGCGAGCTAGCAAAGCAAGCGAGCCACCTTGAGAAAAGTGGGGATATTCTGGGTGAGGTGCACGCGAAAGTGCTGTTATGGAATTGATAAGGAGCTTTAACAGTTCTGTAACAACACTTTCGCGTGCACCTCGCCTAAAATATCCCCACTTTTCTTAAGGTGGCTTGCTCACTATGCTGGCTTGCTCACTATGCATATACGTTATTGTTAGTAAACTAGTTAATATCTAATAGTGAGGATAGATTTAATATTTAGGTGTACACTCTCACAGAGTCAAGTGTGTTGTATAGGGAACCCTACTCTAACGCACAGGTATAAAAAGGCTGCGCAATAAGGTTTAGGAAGCTTTTCTAACTACCGGTCATGCTGGGTAGCTTTATAGTACGGAACAAGGAATTGGACAGTAATTAAGGTAAATAGATGTCAAATATAGCGTAATTACATAGGAAATGCGTGGAGTGTGCGCGGCAAATACTGGGTCAACGAGCGGTGAATTCGACCCATTTTCCGGGGCTGATTGGCTAATCAAAGAGCCAGGATTAATTCGCCATTTCCCCTACAAGAAAGGGGCAATTATAGCGCTTTCTACGCGCTTTTAGAGTGTAGATTCATCACACTATCAATCATAGAACAAAGTGGGGTATTATAACTTATTATTAGTATATTGGCTATTAAATAAACCTTATTTTCCTAGCATAGCTTCTACTAAAACTACGAGAGGATATTTAAATTAATAGATAAATATATAGTAACCTCTTTATATCTTATATTATCTAGTTAAATAGTATTAACTATTACTTATTAGACTATAGTATAGTAAGTTAAGAGTAAAAATAGTTAGTCTATAGGTAGTGATACTATTAAAATACATAAATATAAGTGATACATAGTAACTTGTGTTTTTCGAATTCTCTAACTCAAATCTACACTATTCTTCACATAAGCACCTATTTCTTACTTCTAAGCTAGAGAATATATACTCTAAGTCTCTTCTTCAACATGTTATTTAAGACAGTCCTACTAGCTACACTCTTTGCGAGTGCACAAGCTGCAAAGAAACCAGTTTTATATGATTGCGAGTAAGTTATTCCTATAATATACATATACAGAGTTAACCAAGCTATAGATGCCGTGTAGATGGTGTATTCAATGGTGAACACACAGCAGCAGCATGCCGAGGCTCAGGCCAAATTCGGAACAGCGTTTGCGTTGTAATGTACCATAGACTTGATCGCTTTGTAAGTTAACCCTAAAACCTTGGGACTTATCTAATATCCATCATAGGCGTGCCCGGGCTCACACGCACACTGTAGTAGACAGTGAGAAAGGGCACTGGGCCACCGTAGAGGAAGGGCAATGTACTATGACGGCGCCGCATTGTCTGCTCGACGAACTAACATGAGCATCATCATTCATGCCAATGTAAATAATAGCCTCAACTTCTTGTCAAGCGTGTGTTGAACGGGGTCGGGATCTCTAGCGTCATATTGGGGACGGAATCTGCTACTCTAGCTTGGTCTGTATCTGCAAAATCAAATGATTTCACTTCTTCCGCTGCCTTATCTGTCAATGCTAGATTGAGGAGAAACAGCTCGGAGCTTCGGTGTGTTCTGTCCCTTCCCACTGCCTGGTAAGACCTGGCAATTACTGAGCACTCGATAAGTCGCACTGCTCCAAGGTCAAGCGGTGGAGGCACTGGGCGCCAAAACCATTACCTATAACATCAGAGACGCACGATTCTAGAATTACTGTTAGTATAAAAGAGAAGCTTATACGACTGCAGCAAAACCACTTATATCCCAATATAAACCTGTTCCAACTGGTCTAAATATTTCAAAGCGCTTTTTGCCTGATTCAACTATCTAATCAGCCTTGGGATATAGGACAAGGCGTCTGAAATAAGTTATAACGGGGTGTCATCTCTATAAGACTGATAGTGATATCCCCTGGTGTACATCTTGATCTTGACAGGTATTCTCTATATTAACGCACATTTGACACAACCCAAGTCACTTTAATGAAATAACAGAAAGACGAATTAAGCAGTAACGTTGAATAGTGCATCCAAGGTAGGCTAATAACTGTTCAGGATATTAGGGCAGCCCTCGTCAGCCATTCCAGATCTAACATAAAGGATGAGGTGTAATTAGTGCCGAGAGAATATTAACGTCGCGAACAGGCGCTGTAAAGAACTACAACAACAAGGCGAAAAAGCGAAGCCTAAGAAGCAATACATGACAATAATAATAAATCGGTGATAATAGAATGTTAAGGACCAACAAGACGCACATGTCTTTACGTCGGCGAAACTCATGCAAGCAGGTCTCCCAATATCACATTCAAAGTGCCATCAATAACCCAAGTTGATGTTAGGGTTGCAGTCCAGTTCTCGGAATAGGAAAATACTCATGCATAATGCTAATGCATATCTTCTTAGGCCTATCACGGGGTTAAGATGCACCTGAGCTTCTCTGGCGCTGCTAGTACTAAAGCCAGTCTATCTACTTGTAAACGCCCCTATTAACTAGTAAAGATTAATATTTAACACACTATAGAATTTATTCTTAGACTTAGAAAGTCATATACGTAATAATGTTTCCTTAGCTATGTAGCCTCCTTATACTTGTCCTAGTTAGTATCTGGGCTTTCTTGTCTAACAAGACACCTCTAGTTTGATTTCTAATAAATAGTACTATTATTATGCCTTTGTAATCTCCATGCACCAGTGCTACTAAGAGGACGCTGGAGACACAGTTGGAGCACTTCTGAATATTACATTGGGTAACCTAGTAGAGCTAGCTTTTGTTGTAAGTAGCTGGCCTTTTACCTTGGCGTTGGGTGCACTGGGCCACTGGCTGACCTCATTCGTTCAAAGCTTGCAGGTCTGTTACCGACCGTCAAAGCAAGAGGAGGGCTGCAGGGCTCAATGTTGCTATCAAACACAACCGATTCCATGTTGTTTAAGCTCAGCTAGATGCTCTTAAACCTGCTCCCAATCCTGGGCGTTCATTATCAAGAATGTGGCCGAGTTCGTTGTTGTTGTGACCATGTACTCCGTACTCCTTTGACTATTATGGCATCGTGTATTATGGCGCGAGAGCTATGACTCTGAACTTCGGCTTAATTGATGCAGCTGCATTGATAGAAGCAACTGCACTACTCTACTCCTTTTTTATTCCTCGGCGATGGAAATAATAGCATTTTACGGGCAGGCGGACTGAAAGGGGTGTTGATGTGCGTCTGCCACATTACAATTAGGTGAGCTTGTCTCTCTCTAGGACGTAAGACTATTGAGTTCTAAGCTAATTAATCTCAGAATTGAGGCGAGTTTGAACCTAAACTACAATATATAGGTTAAGTTTCTTTTTAAAGAGATAATCATTTATCTCTATTCTCTCTCTAACAGTATAGAAAGGCAGTTACTTGTTATATATACTAGATTTAACAACTTATTAGTTATCTTTTTAATAAATACTAGTTAAGTTTAGTTTTAGTAACAATATTGTTCAACGAAATTATATAACCCTCATGAGTTACAGCATAAGCTAGATACAAGGGCCAATGTTGTAGTTTTAAGCAAGGTATAATAATATTTAGTATCAGCCTCTAGAACGTGTAGAACCGAGCTAGGTAATAACAGAATAGTATAGAGATCTACATTCAACTTCCAGGAAATTCTTTCAAAGGTTACTTCTTGCCTATCAGCAAAGAGAGACTTAGTGAGGAGAATTACTACTGTTACAACCTAACAAGTTACAGACAACGTTAGCCCCACTAAGCTAGAAGCGTGGGCAGCACTTCTTCGCACGATGTTCCCCGGGCTGCAAGGTCGAGTGCTAGTTCTGTCGTCATCAACATCTATAGAATTACAGACAATATAAAAAGCCTCGCTCTGCATAATCGACTTGGTATCGGACGTCACGAAGTGATAATGTCATGATGTTGGCGACAGTGGATTACATCTATATCTGTAGGCGTAATCTAGCAACCTGGTTCCCTAAGGGATAAGCCGACAGCCAGGACCACGGTCGCTGTCGTGCCGCTGAGGCTTATGGTGCTACCCTCCAACCTAAAACTTGAAATGGGTCCTATCTGGTACTAGTTCTACAACGAAGCCGCCAGGCTTTATACCATAGTACTAGTAGCTGGTTAACTAAGCCTGCAGTAGTACCTATTATATTACCTATAGTTAGGCGCTTGTATTAGGGTAGTGTAGCATAGTTAGCCCTGCTCTTAGTATAGCTTACGGCAAGTTTACCTGCAAACTGAAATACTGACAAGGGCTGGGCTTAAGGTGACCAGCCTAGGCTTACCCTCTGCTCACCTTTGCTCAGCTTCAGCTCAGGTTAAAGCAGCCACAGATCAGTCACCACACTCAATGCAGATTTAGGACAAAATTCCTGTCGCTGGTGACTATCTAGGTAGGTAGATAACTAGGTACCACTTCGAACGGCCAGTAAGCTCAGCAGCTACTGCCGTAGTGTCCAGTGTCCCTCTTTCCCTCCCTCTGCCCCCCAAAAAGCTCAGACCAAGGTGAGCATTCAACGCCTTACAGCCAATCAAACCCAAAAGACCCCACTACTTCTCCGACTGAGTACGTACCTCGACTCAACTGTCACTTGCAAGCTTACCAATAGGAAGCGATACGTACCTTACCTAAGGCACATCAAAGGGAAAGATCGGACCCGACACGCTCTTGCTGAATTTCTAAGCGTGGGAAAAAGGAAAAATAAAAATAAAAATAATAAAAAAAGTCATCATCTCGGACAATTATCCCGCCCGTCTACAGCTGTCAATTGCTTCAACCCCCGGTGCCGAGCAAGATCTACAATTACCTAGATGCTGTCGGTCCCTCTGGCGATTCTTTTCACACTTCATTGATACTATTCGGAGCACTACCGGAGCCATGCAGCTCCGTCAAGGGGCCGCCGTGCTGCGCAGCACCACATCGATAACGTCACGATCTCTCCTCTCCTCGTCTTCCTCCCGATGCGCCCAATGCCGGCGGACCGCGACCCTCGACCTCCGGTTACCTCTGACCAGCGCTCTGTACCACTCCTCGTCAAAACGGTCCTCGGCATGGGGCGCTGCCGTGTCTGTCGCATCCAACATGGCCGCCAATGCCGTCAACCGCGTCCTCCCCAAAGGGGACATGCACATCGACCCGCTGCGGACGGTGGCCAAGGAGATGAAGTTCCTGACCGGCAACATCCGCAAGCTTCTGGGTTCCGGCCACCCTTCCCTGGACCGCGCCGCCAAGTACTACACACAGGCCGAGGGCAAACACATGCGGCCCCTCATCGTCCTGCTCATGGCGAGAGCCACTGCCCTCTGCCCCAAAGGGCCCCGGCTGCACTCCGCCCAACCGATGGGCGGTGTCGATACCGCGATATCCCCTCCCAACATCCTCGTTGACGTCAACCCGAGCTCTCCTCTGACGAGCCCTGCCCTCGAGCCAACCGAGGTCGACTCTGATATTCTCCCTTCCCAACGCCGCCTCGCCGAGATCACCGAGCTGATCCACACGGCCTCCTTGCTCCACGACGATGTCATCGATCACTCGGTGTCGCGCCGCGGATCGCCCTCGGCAAATCTCGAGTTCGGCAATAAAATGGCCGTTCTGGCTGGCGACTTTCTCCTGGGCCGCGCA
The DNA here is from genome assembly GCF_030913465.1 of Colletotrichum navitas. Taxonomy (NCBI): domain Eukaryota; kingdom Fungi; phylum Ascomycota; class Sordariomycetes; order Glomerellales; family Glomerellaceae; genus Colletotrichum; species Colletotrichum navitas. The sequence continues at coordinate 221,779 of NW_026850613.1, read as the reverse complement.
TCCGTTGCTTTGGCTCGTCTGAGGAACGCCGAGGTCATCGAGCTTCTCGCGACCGTCATCGCCAACCTGGTCGAGGGCGAGTTCATGCAACTCAAGAACACTGAGCGGGATGAGAGGAGACCCGTGTGGTCCGAGGACGCGCTGGCCTACTACCTCCAGAAGACGTACCTGAAGACGGCCAGCTTGATCTCCAAGTCGTGCCGTGCATCCGCCATCCTCGGCGGCTCCGACGCCGCTTCGGTCGAGGCAGCGTACGCCTACGGCAAGAACCTGGGTCTTGCATTCCAGCTGGTTGATGACTTGCTCGATTATACTAGGAGTGAGAAGGAGCTGGGCAAGCCGGCCGGAGCCGACCTTGAGCTGGGTCTCGCGACAGCCCCACTGCTGTTTGCGTGGAAGACGATGCCCGAGTTGGGCGCCCTAGTCGGCAGGAAGTTTGAACAGGAGGGCGACGTTGCAAGGGTGAGTGTGCAGTGCATGCAATGTCATCCGCAGACTTTTTCCTGTGGAAAAGAAGGTTATGACTAACACGGGTTCCAGGCACGCCAGTTGGTTCTCCAGAGCGACGGCATCGAGCAGACGAGGGCATTGGCTGAGGACTATTCGGAGCGGGCCATCGCAGCCATCAGCGGGTTCCCCGACAGCGAGGCCAAGGACGGTCTCGTTGAGATGGCCGTCAAGGCTTTGAAGAGGACAAAGTGAACAATCGACTGAGCAGGGGGCGGCGGCAAGGACCGGTCACTACCATTACCACACCTGTACAAAACGAAGAAACCTGGAACGCACGCATTATGGTATGTGCGTTCGACACTGTATAACAGACCATCTTGGGCTCCTTACAGGGTACATGTAACGATATTATTATACATCTAGACGGCGGTTGGGGGGGGAAGAGACGATGCATGGGGTCACAACCGAGGTAGAGGTGATGCAAACCTTCAGCTCAACACCACACAACTTCCTTTTCTTCTCTCTTCCTTTCTTTTTCTTCTTCTCTCTTTTACCTTTTGACAATGGTCCTTCCAGACTCGGGTTCGGTGCGGGAGGCACAGATATTGGGCGAGGAGCCAGATTCCCAAGATTAACTGTCCATCGACTTTTTGCGTCCGGGCATCCCGGCAACTCACCAAGGCACGTTGATGTTGGCACAGCGGACCTGCATGTCTGTCTGATTGGAGAGACGGGGAAATCTCTTACTCGATCAAAACACGGCCATGCGGACATGTCAAAGAACGAGCGAGCGCTGCGGCGGCCAGCTCCATTGAGATGATGATTCTATTACGTTGTTCCGTTGTCGGACCTGCAGCGTTGACAGCAGCAAACGGCACGAGGCGCAGGGATCACTCAGGGATCAGCGAAGCTTGATCGAAGTCCTGAGTTTCCAGCAATTCGAAACAGGGCAGTAAACGGAACGGGACACAAAACAGCAGAGTCGGTGTATACTACATACACCACACACTGCATTACATGGACATTGGCTGGTCCATGAGGCTTTTCATCACGCCCCCTCATATCCCGAAAATGGATCGATGGCGGGCATGGAGTTGGACTCGGCAGGTCAGCGAGGCGGCGGCCAGGATCTAAACAAACCAAAGCAAACCCCGGCCTTCCATTTACTGCAGTCACCGGGAGAAGATTCTGCACCAAGGGGGGCTAAGTAATAAAGACTAAACCCCGCGACGGGGGTTGCATGAAAATGGCGGGCCAGGCCACGCAGAAGTAGCGGTCTTTTTACTCGATTATTACTCGATCGAAACTCCTAGGTGAAGCTTACTACGTAGACGACGCCTCTTGCTGCGCCAACATCAGCGGAGCCAGACCGAAATAAGCCGATGGACACACGCATCTGGGATACCCTACACTACTCTGTGCTGTCTGTTCCGGCAACGGCCGGTGAAGGCCACGACTCTCTCCCAGTCACTGACACGTGCCTTTTCCTTTTTCCCTCCTTCGCCCTCGGATGACTAACATCTTCCCGATCGGCCACATCCGACGATTCGCTGGCCAATCAGCATCGTCTGATAACGACCTGGAGCACCTTCAGGGTCCGTCCACGGTCTCCCGGGCCGCCCTCGGTCTCGATAGGCTGAAAGGGAGGATCCCCCGTCGGAGGAGAATGTTCGATAACGCACCCCACACAACACCAGCAACCAGTAAGTAGTGTAATAGCCGGGAGTATGCAGCTCGGACTGACTGATTGACTGGTGGGCAAGTGGGTTGAGTGAGTTGGGCGATAGTCACTGACCAGTCGATGAGCGATGGGGATGAAGCAAGACTTAGCGGCGTAGACGCAGAGGGTCTCGGCTGGCTGATTCCTTGTGCCCCCCCCCTTTGTCTTGTCAGGCTGGTCCTGAACCCGTCACTTTGTTCTTTGTCCTGTCAGATATGCGCATTGTTTATCTTATCGGGGGCCTGGAAGGTCTGCAAATGGAAGCTCAGAAGCATGCGCGGAAGGGAATGCCTGCTGGGTCAAGGGCCCGACTCAACTGTCCAGCTGCGTCCGTCTGAACTTGTGGATCGAGCCACGGGAGACTTTCTTGTCGAGTGCGATCCGGACGGCGGCCCTGCTCTTCCTTCTTGCTCTTCTTCCCTTCTTCTCCCTTCGCCGTCCTGTCTGCTCTCTAGCCAAGAGTCTCCGTAGCCTCCAAGAAGTTCCTCTGCCTTTTGCTCACAGTCGCCGCGTTGCAATACCCAAGCCCACTTGCCTCACCATCTGGGCTCGCTTGCATCTCATTATCTCAAACCCCGTCACCCATCCCTTATCTACCTCACCACCCCTCCACGCCACTACGATCAAGATAAGCCTCCCCCTTCCCCAGTAGAAGCAACAAGCTCTCAAAGAACGTGCTCCGCGGGGAAAGCTATTCAGAATCTGCCGCCTTTTCCTTATCGGACCTCTCCAAGCTCCAAAACGAGCTTATCGTGAACCCTCCCAGCAGTTCTCTTCTCCATCATGGCCGCCACCCAAGACACCACGACTCCTCTCGTTGTCCTCGTCTCGACGCGAGCAGTCCTCACCATTGCCGAAGACGAGCTGGTTCTCACCCCTGCCACGATAACGATATCCCCCGCCACCGGCAAGATCGTTAGCGTCACCCCCGCCGTCCTCCCCAAGACGTCCTTCCCTGCCTCGGCCGTCTACATTGACTATGGCGCAAAGCTCCTGCTGCCCGGCCTAGTCGACGCCCACGTCCACCTCAACGAGCCCGGGCGCACGGAATGGGAAGGCTTCTGGACCGGAACGCGGGCCGCTGCCTCTGGCGGCGTCACGACCGTCGTCGACATGCCACTCAACGCCATCCCGCCCACCACGACGGTGGCCGGCTTCAAGGAGAAGCTCGCGGCGAGCCAGGGTCAGTGCTGGGTCGACGTTGGTTTCTACGGCGGAGTGATCCCCGGAAACGCCGATGACTTGTTGCCTCTCGTCGAGGCCGGCGTGCGAGGCTTCAAGGGCTTCCTCATCGAGTCGGGTGTAAGCCGCAAGCACACATCCAACAAGCCTCCTGCCGAGGAAATGTTCCATCTGTTTTGCTGACAGCCCATCTCAACAGGTTGACGAATTCCCCGCCGTCTCCTCGCCAGACGTGGCCCTGGCCATGAAGAAGCTCAACGGCACGCCCACGACGCTCATGTTTCACGCCGAGATGCTTCCCCCCATCGCCGACTCGGTAGGCGACGCCGTCCAACAGTCCGAGCCCCCCCTCGCCCCCACCGGCGAGCTCAACTCCTACCAGACCTTCCTCGAGTCCCGTCCTCCGGCCTTCGAGACCTACGCCGTCGAGGAGATCCTCTCGCTCGCGCACCTCGCGCCGGACCTCCACCTGCACATCGTCCACCTGTCGGCGACGCAGGCCATCCCCATCCTCAAGGAGGCCCGGAAGAAGGGCATCAACATCACCGCCGAGACGTGCTTCCACTACCTGGGCTTCGCCTCCGAGGACATCGTCGACGGGGACACCCGCCACAAGTGCTGCCCGCCCATCCGCGAGCGCTCCAACCGCGACGGCCTGTGGGAGGAGCTCGTGGCCGAGGACTCGTGCATCAAGACCGTCGTCTCGGACCACTCCCCCTGCACGCCGCAGCTCAAGCTCCTGCCGAGCCACCTCGAGCCCGCGCCCCCGGCCGACGCCGACGCGCCCAACATGCACCACTCGGACTCTGGCGTCGACGTGACCATCCCCGGCGAGACCGTCGACAAGATGATTGCCGAGAAGACGCTCGAGGACGCGGCGCTGGCCGTCGCCGACGCCAGCTCGCGGGGCGACTTCTTCGCCGCCTGGGGCGGCATCTCCTCCGTCGGGCTGGGCCTGCCGATCGTCTACACGGCGGCGAGGGCGCGCGTCGCCGCCGCACGGGGCGACGAGGCCGCGGCGCCGTCCATCGTCGACATTGTGCGGCTGTGCAGCCAGGCGACGGCGAAGCAGGTCGGCCTGGCGCACCGCAAGGGCGCGCTGAGGGCCGGCATGGACGCCGACGTCTGCGTCTTCGACGACGCCGACGCGTGGACGCTGCGCTCCGGCGACATGCGGTGGAAGAACCGGGTCTCGCCGTGGGAGGGGCACGAGTTCGCGGGCCGCGTGAGGGAGACGTGGGTCCGCGGCCGCAAGGTGTTCGAGTACGGCGGCGCGAACGGCGGCTTCGTCTGCGAGGGGCCGATCGGCGAGGCCATTACCGAGAAGCGCGTTGCTTAACGAGGGGAGCAGCATTGGCCAAGGAGGGTAGGAGGAGGGGGGGGGGGGGGAGCAGACGGCGACAGGGTTTGGAGCATCTGTTTTCTTGTAGGCGATGCCTTGGGAGGCAGGCGTCGTGAATATGGCGAAGGGCGTTCTGGGTAGACCGCATGAATGATATCAATGAAGATTCAACGACACGGCTTGGCACGGGCATCTTGTTCCTAAACGCGCGGCGCCTGGTGACCTGGGAGTCCCAAATGCATCGACGAGGTGCCTGGGGTGCGGCGAGGCACAGAGGAGGCGGGCTGTCGCCAGCAGTCGTCGCAAGCTCAAGGGGTTGAAACGAAAACTCTGTAGCATCGAGGCGGTTGAAGGCGGTTCCGGGGTCTGCTGCACGTCAACGGCCTCTGGGATACTGAGATGCATCCGACTACCAGTGCGCCTCGACCAGGGCTACTTTTGTGCCAGGACAGTCGAGATCCCGTATGGATCCGGTCGATGGAAGATCATCGGATCTGGGAGGAGACTCCAAGTCGGCATTTTCTGTGAAGATGGAGCTCGACTCGCTGTGATTCTCGAAGACGACTGCGAAAGTAGTGGTAACGGATGAGGTGAATGTGTTTTTCTCAGATGTCTCGGGCGGGTGAGGGGAAGATTCAATCGTCATCTCACGTGGAATTGTGGACTGTATTTGATTGGGGTGACTATCAACGGGGGAGGGGGAGGCCACCATTGACAACCTGACTTTTGACGTAAACGGTTGATAATCTCGGGTGTGGTGAATTTAAGTTGAGATAAGTTTTGTTCGACTTGACAACCTCGATCTATTGTGGCTGCCCATGGAGTCGAGATTGCTTCTCTTCGTGAGCTGCTCCAGGCATACGCAATCGCCTCGCGGTCCAAAATGTATGGTCGCTAGAAACAAAAACTATTCCGAGTATGACCACGCGGCTGAGTATACAAATTCTCCAAATTGTTGGGGGGTAAACATAGGCCTATCGAGTTTAGCATTTGGTTCTAGAACATATCGCAGTGGTACTATGTTGCAGAACCTCTAACACGACCGCAGGCGAGTTCCTTTGCACCTGGTTCACGATTCACCTGCCACCATCTTCCCCACGAGATACTGTCCATCTCAGGTGGTTCGCTTTGGAGTACTTGCCAGCAGACACGGGACTCTCTAAGGAATCCGTAAGTCAAGACAGACTTCTCCATGGCTCATCCTGGACGACCTGATTGCATTTAGGTTCGGGAACGAACTGATATTTGGCTGTCCATAATCGTTCTTGATTGATTGTGACTTCGCGCAGGACAGCTCAGTGGGACGACTACGAACAATATCCACATACAACCGCATGCTGGCAGTGATATACTGCAAAAGATGTATTGCGGGGAGAGAATGGGACGGAATGGATCGACGATTGCTGTTCTGGAGATTTTCGAATCTCGGTGGCGGCCTAATTGGATTCTTGAATACGCGGGCTTACTCGGCCTATCCTGAATCGAATCCTAAAAGGGAGAATAATAGCTTGTATTAATATTGTTCTGGGCAGAATTCGGTACTTAAGCTTAAACGTCGAGAGTTTAGTAAACACGGAAAGTATATGGGGTGGATCCGTCTCCGGTGATCAGTTAACCCTCGCTCGTCGTTGAAGAGAATGCTCGTGACTTGGATGGCCATGCTCATGGTCGGTGAAGAAGGCTAATGAGCAAATACCACACCCCCTGATCTCTGGAAAGTGACTAAAGAGGCGAACCCCAGTCCTGGTGGAGGACATGAAGTCTAAGCTTTGCTTTTAAGAACAGCGAGGTATAAGCTCCGCCCGTTATGCAGGGAGCAACCTGCATTGTTGCATCAGACATCAAAAGATGCGTCTGCACAGCGACAGCTACCATGGATGGCATCGCGACCATATGAGAGCACACCAGACAAAGATCTTTCTGCCACAATTTCACGGAGGTGGCATCCGTAAGCTACAAGAGTACCGTATCACATACATGCTCCCCGCCATCTATGAGGCATCAACTTTAAGTTCTCCACAACCAAGGTTGTATGCGTTCTCCCCAAAGTAGCATCAGCCCTTCGCTTAACTCGCCGTGTTCCTGACCTTCACATGCTCGCTTCTCACTCTCTTCAACTCAATAGAGCAGAGTCAGGCTTGACAAAGTCCAACGCAGCAGTTGCAACGTCCCCAAGCTCTGGCTCACGGGTCCCCCCCCCCCCTTATCAGGATCACGACAATTGGCGACCCCGGACGATTACCGACTCGGCTCGGTTAGAGAATGACTAACCTACCGGGAGTTCCGGCCAAGGGAGGGATCGCTTCCCGCGCTCACTCGCTCGTATTGTTCGGTTAGCAGCCTCGCCTATAGAGTTTGGCTCGCTTGGGGAAACAGTAGGGAGCCCTGGCGGCAGCGGGGCCGCGTTCCATACCGTACATGTTTACTTGTTTGTACCCGGACACACCTTTCGTACCTCCACCTCCAGTCAGTTTGTCCCGGCATTACTACGGTTACCATTTAGTTTAAATAGATCGACGCTCAACTCTCTACCTTGCCAGTCTGCCTCTAGTGTAAGCGAGCTGCCGGAAGCGAGGACAGCCGATAGGGGACCCCTGACCCATCGGGTAACGGTCGACCAATACCGGCCAGGTTCCGACAGACAGACAGACAGACAGACAGCCATCCCTCCCCCCCCCAAACATCCCCATCCACCCTCCAGGATAAATATGATATGATAAATATGATATGACGGTAGCTTTCGAGTTCATCCCGCCCACGGTCCCAACAGGACAGACAATCCGAGGCGAGGCGCTAGGCTACCGCAAGCGGCCATCCTCCATCCATCCTACCGGTACACTACATCAGGTTCCCCCCTCCCTCCATCCATCGGACCAAACCGCTTTCTTATTGGCCTGGTCGGTGTGGCGGATGCTCAGCTTGGCTAAGTGGTTCTGGAGCGGAATGTGGCAGAAAGAAGGGGGGGAAAAGGAAAGAAAAGGAGCCTGGAATCTTCATTTGCCAAACTTGTCCATGTCGTTGCATCTCTCCCATCGAGGAACTCGATCCATCTGCATTTCACCATCTCATCCACACGCCTAACCTCATCCGAGCAAGTGAGCGGCGTAAGCAGCTTGGAGGAATTGATAATCCCCCCCGCCAAACTGTCCCATTCACTCCACATGACGCGCTTACACTACTTCCAATCTGATTATATCAGCCACCCCAGATCCTTGCATCATGGAATGCACCTCTTCCGCGTGGTGAAAGAACAAAGAAACAGCCACTGGTCCCCACCATGTGAGCGAGCAATTACTACCATAGAGTCCTACCGTGCCTAGCTTGTTTTAGCCTCCATCGTTTGCCAACCGAACTGGTCAACATCCTTAGCTAAACGATTTCCACGTTCCCGGCCTCTTATTATAGTCTAGATCTTCAGCTAGTAGGGAGGTGCCTCGCACCATAACCGACAAGACAAGGGGGGAGACGTCCGCTTCCACCGCCATCGTCCGTCCTTGTTACAATCTGCACCCCGAGTCTGAGCGGCGGGGGGGGCGACCTGCTTGTGGGCATGCATGTAGAAGAGGATGCGGCAGTGGACGCGCGCCAGCTGCATCTGTGATCCTAGCCTCGCTTCGCTCTGACTGAGCTGATCTGACTGAGCTGACAGGAATCCCAGACGACCAACACATACCACCACACCCTTCGCACTGGAGCGTTCTCGATGCGGGTGGGGGGGCCATGGGGTCCAGGGCCGTGAGCGTTTCCTCGACTGCGTTGCATCTCGGTTGCTACCCGTGTGTTTGATTTCCACCATGGCGGGCATCGTCGCTTGCAACATAATACTCGAGCCCTTTCTTTTTCCCCCTTCTTTCTTCACTCTCTAGGTGTCGTTCCAACCGTAGTAAGGAGCGCCGCATGCATGCCCGCGAGTTGACCATATCGTCTCATCTCTGCTACATGATCGTCTTGGTGTACTGTCTCGGTTTCCCTCGCCGTCTATCTGACGCTGCCGCATCTTTCTTCACGTCCTTCTCGCCAGGACGGACAGGCGACGAGCGTCGCACACACATCGCGATTCCCGTGTCAACGGCACGTACTATACCCATATGATCGCCCGCCGTCTCAACGCCTCTCCCGCAACACACAACTGCAAGATCTGCCCCGATTCGTGTTACCCGATCCCCGCCAACAGAGGCTATTTGTTTCTTCCCTCCTCGGGCCTCTTCGGTCTCTGATAAGATCGCACATCCTTGTCGCGTACGACACATAGTGTCTTGTCCAAGAGGCTGCGAATACCCACCGCTCGACAAAACTATCTCCGCAAGCCCTCACTAGGTGGCTATCATCTATCCTTTGTTAGCCAAGCCTTCCCCATCGATTAGCATGCAAGCTTTGCAGCCATAAAACAGAGGTAGAGAGTCCAGCACGTCGGTCAACGCATATGCCCGTCATGTCTCAACCAGGCGACGACAATGCCGACCTCGGCTCGTCCAAGAGCACGCCTCAACAGCAATCACAACCGCAACCGCAACCGCAACCGCCCGCCGATGACCAATCCACCGTCACCGACGTGGACAAAATCGAGGGCGCCAGCTCTGTCGAAACGGCAATGGACCCGGCAGCGCCGAACGAACCAGCCGATCCGAGTCGCTTCTCGCTTTCCAGCGCCGGTCACATCTCGCTCGACGACGTCGAGGCCGTTGATGTCCAGATCCGCGGCTTGGCCGTCACCGTTGACACCTCGCCGTCATGGTTCGACCCTGCAACCTACCCAGACCTGGCACGGGCAAGGTTCAACCCTAGACCGAGCTCCAAAACTCTGTTGCACCATGTCAACGCTTCCCTGCACCCCGGGACCCTGACGGCCATCATCGGCGGCAGCGGGTCCGGAAAGACGACGCTGCTGAATATCGTGTCGGAACGCATGGTAAGCGCACGCCTGGCCCAGGGCGGCTCCATCACCTTCAACGGCGAAGAGGGGATTCACAGCGCTCGGCACGCCTATGTCATGCAACAAGACGTCCTCCTCCCCACCCTGACGGTGCGGGAGACGCTGCGATATTCCGCCGACCTGCGACTGCCGCCACCCACGACGGCCGAGGAGCGGATGCGTATCGTGGAGGAGGTCATCCTCGAACTGGGACTCAAGGAATGCGCCGATACAAGGATAGGAAACAGCCAGCACAGGGGGTGCTCCGGAGGCGAGAAGAGGAGGGTCAGCATCGGCGTCCAGATGCTGGCGAACCCCTCGGTCCTTTTCCTCGACGAACCGACCACCGGCCTGGACGCAACGAGCGCGTTCCAGCTCGTGCGCACGCTGAAGAGGTTGGCGACCAAGGGCAGGACCATCATCACGACCATCCACCAGCCGCGGTCCGAGATTTGGGATCTGTTCGACAACCTCATCATCCTGACCAAGGGAAGCCCCGTATACTCGGGCCCCGCCGGCGAGTGCCTGCCGTGGTTCGACCATATGGGCTTCAAGCTGCCGCCCTTTGTCAACCCGGCCGAGTTCCTCATCGACATCGCTGCCATAGACAACCGCACGCCCGAGCTCGAGGCCGAGACAACGGCGCGGGTCGACCGGCTCAAAAACGCGTGGGTCAGCGAGAGCGAGAAGAGGTTCGAGCCTTCGGAGAAGGCCGTCCAGGCCGCGGGACGACGGCCGGGCTCCAGGTCTCGGACCAACAAGCACGCCACGTATGGGCGGCAAATCAAAGTCTTGACCCACAGAACGTTCAAGGTCACGTATCGCGATCCGATGGGCATGCTGGCGTCCATCTTGGAAGCGGTCCTCATGGCTGCCGTCACCGGATATATCTTCTTTGACCTGCCTAGGGATCTCTCCGGCATCCGCTCTCGCGAGGGCGCCGTCTACACCGCCACGGGTCTCCAGGGATACCTCATGCTCATGTTCGAGGTCTACCGGCTCACCGTCGACATACCGACGTTCGACCGGGAACACAGCGAGTCTAGCGTCGACGCAGTGCCGTTCCTTGTCTCCCGCCGGCTGGCCCGCCTCTTGACCGAAGACCTGCCCGTCCCCTTCCTGTTCTCCGTCATATACTATTTTCTGTGTGGCTTCGAACCAGACGCCGGCCGGTTCTTCGTCTTCTTCGTCATCACCCTGCTCACTCACTACATCGCCGTCACATGCGCCATCACCTGCGTGGCCGCGTCGAGGAATTTCCCGGGCGCCAGTCTGATTGCGAACATGGTCTTCACCCTGCAGAGCATGGCCTGCGGCATGTTCATCCAAGCCAACTCGATCCCCGTCTACGTGCGCTGGCTCAAGTGGATCACGTATTCGGTGAGTTTCTGCTGCTGCAATTACCCCTGACTCCCGTCCTCCTCACCTTCTGACATTGCGCAGTTTTACTCGTTTGGTGCCTATTGCGGTAATGAGTTTGAAGGGAGCTTCTACGACTGCCCGGCCGAAGGCGGCATCTCGAACCCGGAATGCGTACAGTACACCGGCCGTTTCATCATGGACTCCCTCGGCTTCCCGAGCAACTGGGTCTGGAGGCCCATCGTCGTCATGGTAGCCTTTATCGTGTTCTTCTGCGTCTTGTCGGCCGTCGGACTCCAGTACATCCGGCAGGAAATGACGATCGCGCGCGCGAGGAACTCGGACACCGATCTGTCGGCCGGGAAGGAGAAGATGACGGCGCGGTCCATCTCCGAGGTCCGTACCATCAACGTGGGGCTGGACGGCTTTGCGCTGGCCCTGGACAAGAGGGCGCCTTCGGGGAAGAAGCTACCAACAAAGACGATCCTCAACCCCATCGACGCCACTTTCCATGCTGGCAAGCTGAACATCATCATGGGGCCTTCCGGCAGCGGCAAGACGTCCCTTCTGAACGCTATGGCTCTGCGGCTTCATAACAGCATCAGCACGCGCTATCTCCCTTCTGGGAGCCTTACGTTCAACGGTGCCTTGCCGTCCAACTCGGTCGTCCGCTCGGTGTGCTCGTACGTCTGCCAAGACGACGAAGCGCTTCTGCCGTCCCTGACGGTGCGTGAGACACTCCTGTTCTCTGCCGGACTGCGGCTTCCGTCGCATATGGGCAAGGAGGAGAAGGCTCGACGAGCAGAGGAGGTGCTGCTCAAGATGGGACTCAAGGACTGCGCGGACAACCTGGTCGGGAACGAGCTCGTCAAGGGCATCTCGGGGGGCGAGAAGCGACGAGTCACAATTGCCGTGCAGCTCCTCAGCGACCCCCGTGTGCTGCTCCTCGACGAGCCGACCAGTGGCCTGGACGCGTTCACGGCGAACTCCATCATGGAGGTGCTGCAGGGCCTCGCCAACGAGGGACGCACCCTCATCCTCACGATCCACCAGGCCCGCTCCGACCTGTTCGGCCATTTTGGCAACGTCCTGCTCCTCGCACGCGGCGGCTCCCCCGCGTACGCCGGCCCCTCCAAGGACATGCTGGCCTACTTTCTGCGCCAGGGGTTCGAATGCCCCACGCACAGCAACCCGGCCGACTTTGCGCTCGACCTCATCACGATCGACCTGCAGCACGAGGCGAGGGAGGCCGAGAGCCGCGAAAAGGTCAGGAAGCTGGTGGAGGCGTGGCGGAGAGAAGCCGAGGCGGCGCCGGGAGAAAAGACGGACGAGAAGACGGGCCGGCTGTCCGGCATCAACGAGGAAGACGGAACAGTCCAAAAACAGGCCGAGCCCACGGAGCAAGCCCAAGATGCGATTACGAGGGCTTCCGGCTCGGCTGACCGCGCCGTCGTCCGAGGGCCGCGCGGGTCCTTCGCCAAGACGAGCCTCGCGACGCCGGCCGAGCTGGGTGCCCTCGTCCGCAAGCGGGCGTCCTTCATGACGGCGTTCCCGCTCCTCCTCCACCGCGGGCTCATCAACTTCCGGCGGCAGCCGCCGCTGCTCCTCGCGCGCGTCATGCAGGTGGCCGGGCTCGGCATCGTCCTCGCGCTCTTCTTCTCGCCGCTCAAGAACGACTACTACTCGGTGCAGAACCGCATGGGGTTCGTGCAGGAGGTCGGGGCGTTCTACTTCGTGGGCATGCTGCAGAACGTGGCCGTGTACCCGGCGGAGCGCGACGTCTTCTACCGCGAGGACGACGACGGCGTGTACAGCGTCGAGGCCTTCCTGGCGGCGTACTCGCTGCTGGAGCTGCCGTTCGAGATCATCAGCTGCCTCATCTTCGGAGTGCTGGCGGACCTGGCGGTGGGGTTCCCGCGGACGGTCACCATGTACTTTGTCTGCGTCTTCTCGTGCTTCGGCATCGTGTCGTGCGGCGAGTCGGTGGGCATCATGTTCAACACGCTCTTCGGCCACACGGGCTTCGCCGTCAACATCACATCGGTCGTCATGTCGATAGCCAACACGATGGCGGGCATCCTGTCCATCGACATGCCCAAGGTATTCGACATCTTCAACTACCTGTCGCCGATCCGATACGCGACGCGGGCGCTGGCGCCCTACAGTCTAGAGTCAGTGACATTCACGTGCACTGATGGGCAGAGGCTGCCGGATGGGCGGTGCCCCGTCGAGACGGGCGAAGACGTGCTGAACCTGTACAAGCTTAACGTGAACCCCAAAGTCAACATTGCGGCGCTGGCCGGATGCGTCATCGTCTACCGGCTCGTCGCGTGGGCGCTGTTGCGAAGTGTGCGGACGCGTTTGGACGGGTCGAAGAAGAGAGGTTAGAGCTGGCTGTGTGGTCTTTTTTTTTGGGGGGGGGGGGGGGGGGGGTTGGGTTCAAATCATGGCATTGGCATTTGCATATCCGGCGTTCACAGCAGGCGGGCTCATATTGTCTTGTATACCTCCATTGTGTCTGTTATTATTTAATTCAATTAATTCAGCGTTGTTTGTCAAACTTTGATACGAAGCTCTCTTGGTTCTTCCTCAACCTGTCCCTTCATTCTTGTTCCCATCTCCCCGAGCTCCATGTTAGTGGTGGAAACGACCAATGGAAGCTATCCTGCAATCAGTCAAAAAGCCGAGCAAAAGCTCCTCCCCCTCTCCATCCAGCTTCATCGATAGCCGAGGAAGAGCGTTGAGGAATATGATCCCGGTCGATATGACATGAAACCCAGGGAGCCCGCTGGGTGATGATGCAAATGCCGCGGCGCCGATAAGCTAAGGTCCGATTCGGAAGCTATGCAACGTTTACAGTGGAGTTTCGCTGAGCGATAGCGGCGCCAGCTGGGAGAGCTGCGAGATGATACGCACGCTAGTCGATCACTCGCTCACTCACTCACTCACTCACTCACTCACTCACTCACGCTCACACTCAGAGACGCAACTCACTCACCCCATTTGTCATACATATACCATGGCTGAAACCTCGTCTTATCTTCCACTTCGCCGCTTCGTCCTCCGTCTTCCATCCTCTTTCTTCTCACTTCCCCTTCTCTCCAGTCTCATTCCACAACATCCGTTGCCCTCGATTGAGACAATCCCTACCACACGTTGCTTGTTATTGGCACACCATGTCCGAGAAACTCCCCCTCGCCCACCCGGCGCCGGAGTACGCTCCCCCTGCCCCGCGCCGCGCACGCCGGACCGCGTGGTGGTCGCTTCTCCCCGCCGCCCTCGTTTTGGCATACCTCCACGCGCCGTCCTCCTTCGGCCTCGGTCACAGTCACCACCGTCACGGCTCTTCGCCCGGCGCCGCGGCTGCGGGATGTGTCCAGGTCAATCCCCTCTTCCCGACCCAAAACTCGACCGGCCTCTCGAAGCTGGACTCGTACCTTGACAGCCCCAAGTTCCGTAACGAGACCGTCGCCCGCCTCGCCGGCGCCGTCCAGATCCCCACCGAGTCTTTTGACAACTACGGCCCCGTGGGCGTCGACGACCGCTGGCATAAGCTATTTGCCTTCGCCGACTACCTCAAAAAGACCTTCCCCAAGGTCCACGCCGCCCTCGCGCTCGAGCGTGTCAACACCCACGGGCTCCTCTACACCTGGCAGGGTTCAGACGCCGCCCTGAAGCCTACCGTGCTCATGGCTCACCAGGACACCGTCCCCGTCGCGCCCACGACCATCGACAGCTGGACACACCCGCCGTTCAGCGGCGCCTACGACGGCACCTACGTCTGGGGCCGCGGCGCCATGGACTGCAAGAACTCCCTCATCGGCATCCTCGAGTCCGTCGAGCTGCTCCTCGACGCCGGCTTCGCCCCCAAGCGCACCCTCGTGCTGTCCTTTGGTTTCGATGAGGAGGTCTCGGGTGAGCGTGGCGCCGGCCACCTCGCCTCCTTCCTGGTGGACCGCTACGGCAAGGACGGTGCCGCTGTCATCGTCGACGAGGGCGCCGGCTTTGACAGCCAGTGGGGCAAGGACTTCGCCGTCCCCGGCACGGCTGAGAAGGGCTACATCGACGTCGAGATCATCGTCCGCACCCCTGGTGGCCACAGCTCCATCCCGCCCGCGCACACGGGCATCGGCATCCTGTCGGAGATCATCACCCACATCGAGGCGAACCCCTACGAGCCCGAGCTGATCCCTGGAAACCCGTACCTCGAGAAGCTGCAGTGTGGCGCCGCCTACGCGCCAGAGTTCCCCGACAACCTGCGCAACCTGCTCCCCGCCGCCAACGACAAGCAGGTGTGCAAGAAGAAGACGGACCGTCTGGCGAGGGAGGCCGCCAAGGCCGGGCCCCAGATCAAGTACCTCTTCACGACCTCGCTGGCGACCGACATCATCGAGGGCGGCGTCAAGATCAACGCGCTGCCCGAGCGGGTCCGTGCCGTGGTGAACCACCGCGTCAACGTCGGCGACAAGACGGCCAGCGTCAAGGAGAGGCTCGCCGCGATCGTGCGCCCCATCGCGGACAAGTACAACCTCACCCTGCACGCCTTCGAGGAGGACGGCAAGGCCGAGACGCCGTCCAGCATCACTCTCAGCGGCAACGACAAGCTATTGGAGCCCGCGCCCATCACGCCAACCGAGGTCGACGGCGTCACCCCGTACGGCATTCTCGCCGGCACCACGCGCGCGCTGTACGGAGAGGACCTCGTCGTCTCACCGGGCCTGATGACGGGCAACACCGACACGCGGTACTACTGGGACCTGACCAAGCACATCTTCCGCTTCGCGCCCGGCTACGACGCGGAGAGCGACGAGTGGTCGGGCATCCACACGGTCGACGAGAGGACGAGCGTCAAGGGGCACATCAACCTCGTCAAGTGGTACACCATCTTCGTAAGAAACGTTGACGAGGCAGAGTTCTCTTGAAAGAGCTTTGCCGATGTGATCTGGGCCCTGTTTCACCTTTCTCATGCATGTGCGTGCTCCATTGCGCTTGTGGCCACCTCAGCTTCCTCGACATCGTTCCTGGCGAAAGGCGAGTTTCTGTTGGTATCTGTATAGAAGAATCCAGGTACGGGTAGATATAAACGCACAGTCAGCCGAGGAACGGAGAGAAACAAGGATACCAGCGGGTTGCCGAAACACGCAAAACCGCTCAAATCACGAGGATCCGATGTGATTCTGATAAGATTTTTGTCATCAAAAAAGCGGCCGTAATAATAGTCTTCTCTAAACACTCTTCCGGGCACACTATCCTCTGGCCACTTTCAATTGTTTGGTATCCATCTACCATTCCTGGTCAGCCCAATCAAGTGCTTTGCCCCCATTATCCCCAAATAAGCGCGGTTAAACAAACAAACAAGCTCGTCTTTGCTCCCATCTAGCACTTCCTGCAGTTTCCGGTCGCAATGTCACAGCAATCGCAGGCGGAGCCATCCTGAGTTACATGTTAGAACCTATCGTATTGCTAACTGCGCATGACCTTGGAGACTGGAAACTCACCGTGGCGTTGGTGCACGGAATAGGGCAAATCGATACTGCGCAGTACGATGCGGTCAAGGTGACCTTCCAGAGTTGCGGCTGTTGTTCGTTCATGTTAGCATACCGATGGCTCCCAATTCCAACTGAATTGGACAAGACGTACCGGGCAAGATCCAGGGCCATTGTGGTTGGTGTAGCAGCAGGAGTCCCAGTGGCACTGTTCGGTTTCATGATGGTTAGCGATGTTTTTTCGGGTGTACTTAGGCACTAGCCAGATACCAAGTCGGTGTCTGAATCATCTCGTGACACTTGTATACCCCGCGTTTCTTCTATCCTAGGTCTTACAATGGCAGCCGCCTGGTCGAACGCCGCAAAGGCGAGGACGGTGGCGAAAAGTGAAGTAGAAAGATGCATGGCGAGCTTCTTCAAGAGGGTTTGCGTTAATGGAAAGGAGTGAAATTTGGGTTGAGACCGTCAAGTGAGTGACTGGGTGATTATTCAGATGGATGGTAAACGAGAGTGATGGGCCAATGTCAGTGTGCTGCAGACAGCGGCATCAGGGCTTTCATCACGGCGAAGATGCACCATGACTTATATATCGAACCTGTGCCTCCTTTGTTTGGCTATTCCTTGGGGCATAGCCGTTTCCGGGGTTGGGCAAGGGGCCCCAGATACAAGAGTCATGTCATTATACGGGCGTGCCGGGGCAACCTCGCTTCCGATATATGTTACGGAGTACGGATATATGCATTCAGGACCAACACTTATTGCCCACTTACACACGGGGCACATCTTGTTGAACTGCTAATTCTCGTCTGGTTTATCTTAGATCAGACGCAAAACCGACACCCTAATGCCCCGGGAAAACACTTCACTAGGTACTTAACTCTCATCTAACACCTATGCCCTTTCAATGAAGCAGTCTTGTCGAACTTTTTCTTCTCTTTCTCTTTTTTGAGCTGTTGATAGGTTTGGACAGCTCTTGGCCATCAAAGGCAGTGAAATCAACGCTGGGACCGCTTCCTGGCATCCGAGAGAGTCGGGACGAACACACGCCGAGCACTGCTGGCTGGTGTGGTGAACAAGCAGGGTAGCCCCAGGGTGCTTAATGCCCTGCTTACGTACAGGTAGTATATATAATGCACTCACAACCATGGATCCCGGCGGGGCTGCGCGGGCTGATCACGGAAACGGCTCTGTTTGGGTAATTAGCCGCCCGATATATCGACCGCAGCAAAGCCCTCCCGGCGACTCATGCACGGCGGCTGGCCGAGGCAACGAATATGCGGATCTGAGCTTCGCCATGTGTCGGACATCTGCCAATCTTCCATCCCCCGCCTTCGGCCACCCCAATCGGTAATATAGCCGGGGATTTTCTGAAAACAGTGCATGCGTAACCATCATGTCGGCACTTTCCCGCAGCATGTCATGTCATGAACCATCTCCTTTATCCTGGGGGATCTCTAGAACACATGATCCGTGGGCCCGCATTGCTACTAGAATCTGAGTGCCAGGGTCCATGTCTTTGCCTTAAGCTCAATAGCCGGGACACGTGCGGTTGCATAGCATCGTTTAAAAGAACGGTCGCCGTCCACATCATCTGGTACATCCTCTTTTGAGATCACCTCAGTCTTCATCGCCTCCCACAATCGTTTCGGCCCTTGTTTTCTCTTGCCCGACCGCATTCCAGTGCGCGTCACATTCTTTAATTCCAAGACACTTGTCCATAATCTCTCGATCGTAAGGACAACACGTCGCGATGAAGACTTCCGCCGTCCTCTCCTCTCTGCTTTTCCTGGCTTCCGGCGTCTCTGCTGATGGTCGTTACTGCTCTTGGCCTCTTAAGCGTGTGATCACAAGCGTTAGACCCATCTGGACTGACCCGCAACTCGTCGCCGGCGTTTTTGTTGGCCCTTCCGCAACCACTGGCACCATCGCAGCCGGTTACAGCTACACCGAGTCGTGGAGTATCACTGGCAGTATCACTGGTTCCAGTGGCTTGTAAGTCCCCTGTTGATTCCTTGTTACATGATATCTAGAACCAAAAGCGCGACTCCAAGCGGTCGAGGACTTCCAGACTCCCATTCCGTACAAACAGTCCTTTTTTTTTCCTTTTCCGTTTCTTTTCAGATCTAACTCGAAGCAATAGGACTGGTATTGTAACCCTCGGTGTCTCGACTTCCTACGGACAAACAACTGCCAGGGGTAGCTCCTTGACCGTCGGCATCGCGTGCCCGGCCAACGTCCGTTGCGGTATCACGGCCTCTTCCTACGTTCTCGAGGTCAACGGCACCGAGACCCTCTACCGTTGCGGCAGCAAGAACAAGTACGACACGCAGTACCCTTGCCAAAAATCGGCCCCGGACCACTGCCCTACGACATTCTGGAACACTACCGACGGTGTCACGAAGCCCTTTACTGCCGTAAGCTCGCACACGAAACCCCCAGAGGCAATGAGATTATGATGCTGACAGTTGTGTTACCAGTACATTCCACTGGCCAAGGGCCCATCGAATGTCAACGAGCTGCTCGCTGTCAACTACAACGCTTGCACGGCGGGGACGCCTTACAAGGGTATCGAGCCCTGCCCCGGATTCTAGGCGGTGATACGTAAATGTGGACTCCTGTCACCATCAAAGTGGACGACGCGGGTCTGTGGTTGAGGTGGCCGAGTCAACCCCCTGAGAACGAGGAAAGGGGGAAAGCCTGTGCTGAGGCTGAGGCTGAGGCTGAGGCTTACATACTGTGCAAAGTTATCACGAAGACGACCAGAGCTTAGTTGCTCTGCACAAGGTGGTTTTTGCAATTGAGAGGTACGGCGTCGGTGATTGTAGGGCATGAAGATCTCGAGGCAGACTCGAGCCCGCTGACAGTAGTTAGGCTCTTGAGATGGGCGCGAGACCAACCTACCGCAGTCCGTCTTCTCCAATCTATTACTAATGTACCAGTTTACTATCCTTGAAGCCTACGTGTTAGTCCCATGTCCCATGTTCTTAAAATACTGCTTGATGTCATTGGTCGAACCGACTAACACCCCATGCCCTAGCAGCGAGCGGTGCTCGGCCAGAGCCGAAAATAGCGGGGCGCCTGACCGTGGTTGACTCGTAGCTGTACATCTACAAATCAGGCCTATGTGTGCGTCGAGGTTGAGGGATCTGATCTATGATTGCTGCAATAGAGATCACATACCGAGAAATGGCCGGGTAATTACTCTGGCTTCTGTCGTTATACCTATCGCTACCCTCTTGAAGGCGAAGTCACTTGATGAAGTCGATACCCCTTTTGCAGCTATATGTTTATATAGCTTACACAAACCCTGTCAATAGATTGTAACGTAATCCATGATGAGACTGTGTAAAAACCTCCGATTTCGCCGTCTAATGTATGGCTAACCATGCAAGGTCGATGAGGAAGGACAGTACTTCGTAGGCCGTTTCGCAAAGTGAATGTGTTGATCAAGATCCGCACGACACTGGGTCGTATAGGTAGAACAACGTACCAGCCTTGATAAATCAGGATCTCGCCGGCAATTCATGAGCATTCGTGTAACGACATCTGATCCCACGCCATGCACCGTTATCTCTTACAACTGCGTTGACGGATCACAACCATCAGTCTTCATAGTACGAACGGGCGACGGCAGACCATCGGAGCAAGCAGCCCTGCTACCGATGTCGTAATGAACCAATTTCTCTAAGGCTGCACACATGTCGACTCAAATTAATCCAACGTCTCCTCGTCGCCAAGTACAAGGAGTTCCTGGCGAGAAATAAGCGAATGGTCGTGCCTATAGTGGGGCCATTTAAGCTGCCACTGCAAGTCGTTATCTCGGATATGTATTGTGTTTAGTGTAAAGCATGGTACTTTTACTGTTGTGTTATTGCGGCCATTAACCGCCTTGTATTTATACCTCAGTCATTCAGAGGACCGGTGGTAGCGTCGGAGCGGGTTTACCTCGGGCCAAAAGGCACACAAAGTTGTATCCATCGAAAGGGCTCTATGGAAAAGGAAGAAGGCATCCTAGAATGACAGTCACCATTGACATCAACCCTAATTTCTCCTAATACGTTAACTCTCTACTGTGTACGATTGCACCCTCTGACAACGGTGATCAGACTGTCTCGCGTTATGATTCACTCCAATGTCACGTAACTAGTGCAGATGTTTGTGACCCCGGCGTCAACAACTATCGCTCCATCAGTTTCATTCATGTCGCTAGACGGCGTTCAGTGGCCCACTACGAGCATACGAGAGGTTGCTGTGTTGCCTCGACTTGTTGGCGCCAGAATCTTGTTTAATCGATTTCTAGACCGGTTTTAGGAGACAAAAGTCGTCTTCCAGTACAGTCTGCAAAAACCAAAAAAGAAAGGAACAAAGAAAGAGACGTTGTTGTTGAAATCGCAGAAAAATGTTACGTTATGACGATGTTATTATGATCATGGTGAGAGACTATCTTCCCTTATATTTCCGCAAGGGCGTGAGCAGAAGACGCTCATCTAATGCTGGAACAGACACTCCAAGGAAGCCAGCGGGTTCAAGTCCTGATCACCCCGCCTCGCTCCAATGGCATGGAAATTGGGGCCGGAACAGGCTCTTGGGATGGGTCAGCAACGAGCAAGGACCTTTCGTGATGGACCCAAGGTCTTCTGTGGAAATAATCACACCGTGTTGCTCGTGACTCCTTGATTGGCTACTGCGGAGAATATATTATGGTGTACGCGGGGAAAAAGAAAGTGACGTACGCAGCAATTACCTAGGTAGGGAGGTGGGTGTGTAGACGAGAGGACTAATGCTTAGCTAATGCGAGGCAGTCACAGTTTTGCAGCAGTATGTTTCAGCTGCCTACCGGTAACGTGTCCAAACGCGACGCGCTGTAGGTAGGTAGATATCTACCTAGTGACGCGACTTGGGGTCCCTGTAGACTTTCCTCGCTTACCTAAGATACCTAAAGTAGGTGCTTACCTAGTCAGAAGGGCAGGTAGGTACCGGCAGAGGCCCAAGCTTCTTGGCTCCCCCATAGTTGCTAAACTCAAAATGCGGTAGTGGCAGTCAGGAACACTGTGGCCCCCCCCGCCTGCCGAAGCAATTTTACACCCGCGATTTTTCAACGGCCCGCACTTTCGACGCTCGCTTCTTCCAAGGGGAGAAAAACGTTTCCCCGACCGCGTCGTGATCGCTTCACCTCCGCCGCCGACCTACCCAACGTACTGTATCTCCCTTCAATTGCGATTGGACGGGCTCATCGGCAGACCAAGCTACCTATCTTACCTAGGTACTACCTCTCTACCTACCTCTGAACGACCTCGCCTCCTCTCCTCACGCCACGACTGTTTCTGCGACGTCGACATCTAGCCGTCGTCAGCCTCCTTCTGCCTCACTCAACCATGTTCAGCTCTATCTCGAGGATATTCACCGGACATACGCCATCCAAGCACTCGTCTCCTGGTCCACAAAGACCAGACGTTGAAGAATCCATCGACAGAACTTTTCCTTCCACCGCGCCTGCCGAGTACCCCGATGGTATCGACGATCGTCAGTTAGCAAGAATGGCGTCGCAAGATTGGGACCGAGATACCGCCTTGAATTTGCCCAACGGCTCCGACAACGACGAAGCTTTCGATGACGAGGTTCCCGATGGCATCACCGACGACTACGTAGACCCCTTCGCCTCCATGCAGCCCTTCTCCACACAGGCAGTGCTTGACGAAGACGTCACTGCGCCCACCTACGCATCGAGTGACGATGCCTCCGTAAAAAAAAAGAAGGCCAAGAAGGGGAAGAAGTCCGACGAGAAAAAGACTCGTACGAAGAAGGGAAAGAGCAAGAGAAAGTCCTCCGACTTGGATCAACCCGGACTGCCCCTCCCAACCCCTATCACAAGCGGCCCCACGAGCCATTCTGCTGCCGAAGAAGCAATGGTGATCGACGGCGAAGCCCACGATGAACAGGATGCCGTGGCCCAACAGCAGAAGAAGCGTAAGCGCAAAGCGCGGAACGAAAATGACTCGAGCGAGGGCCAAGACCCTACTCGCCAAAAGAAGAAAAAGAGACGTGCCGCCCTCGAGGACATCCAAGACGTCGACATGGACTCGCAGCCTGAAGAGAGCGTGCCCGAATCACCCGTTCAGCCCGTCGCAAACGGCATGAAGGTTCAAAGTCCTGCCTACCAACCCGACCCTGCCCCAGACTCGACCTTGAAGTCCGAGCCCCAGCGATCGCAGCTCCTAGGAGTCTCGAGACAGCTATTCAGCAAACCCTCCGGCACACCCGCTCTTGATGCAAGCGACGACGATAACCCCGTCTCCATGTCGTCCCCGAGCGTTGCTGCGCAGAGACGGAGGAGCATGTCACGGGGATCCCAGATTTCTGTCCTGAGGCAAAATCTTGCTCGAGAAGCCGCGTCGCAGTCCGCTCCAAGTTCGCAGGTGGCTGAGTCTTCCGACGAGGCCCCACGTGAACACGGAGAGAGTGCGTTAGAATCCGACGCTGGATCCCTTGCCGATAATCTCCCGCCATCTTCTCAGCCACCCAGAGAGGACACGCCAAGCTCGGACGAAGAGCCTCAGTTGCCCATCAGGACCTTCCGTGATACTTGGAACGATCTCAACGGCAAGAATGCCGGTAACCAGAAAGTCAGCGCCACGCCGCAAAAAACTACTCGTCGTCGGGCCGTCGAGGCTGGTGCAGATATCTCTGAAACCGGCAACCTGCTCAGTTCAGCCCAAAAGTCCAGTCGATCTACAGCGTCCAAGCGCCAGCGTTCGAAGCCAGACTTCTTCGAGAACCCGCCCCAGGACAAGGATGCTGGAAAGGACCAAGATGACACAGGCAACCGAGAGACTGTTGACACACGTAATACCGAGAAAAACGTGGCTGCTTTGACTGAGCCCCCATCTACCGAGGTAGCCGAGCCTCCGAAGAAGCAGAAGAAGAAGACGCAAAAGTTGGCGTCGTCTCGCGCATCGACAGCAGCCAACACAGCTACAACGAAGACAAAGGCTAGCAAGAAGGCGGCTTCTCTAGAAGCTGCATCTCGCCAAGCTGCAGGCCAATTTGTTACGGGCCAGTTCTCGATCGACGAGATGCGGACGCTTACGCAGGCCGTCGAGAAATACCGCGACGATCACGGTTTGTCGCAAAAAGAGGTGAACGACCTCATTCAAATGAAGAGCTACAGGAGGGGTCGAGAGCAAAGCCACCAAGGTGTCGAACACGACAACGAGCGGTTTCTGGCCATGTGGGCCGAAATCTGCGCTGCTCTTCCAAACAGGCGCCGTCAGAAGGTCATCGACGTCGCCCGTCAAGAATTCCACAACTTCGCAGCTCGAGGAGGAGGATGGAATGATCAAGAGGATGCTAGGCTGGAGGAGCTTCACACCAAGTACAACGGCTCTTGGGTCAAGATTGCCGGAGAGATGAACCGTCACCCCAACGATGTCCGAGACCGTTATCGAAACTACGTTATTTGCGGCGGTATCGAACGCTGGCAGAAGTGGACCGAGGAAGAGGAGCGGGAGCTGGTCGAGCATGTCGTTACCTCGCTACGACGGATTCAGAGGATCCCCGGCAACCGAGACAAGGAGCCTCTATCGCTGATCAACTGGCAGTCTATCAGCGAACTGATGGGCCACAGGCGCAGTCGTCTTCAGTGTATGAGAAAGTTCAAGAAGCTCAACGTGGAAGTGGGCCCTCGAGATGTTTTGCAGTCTTCACAAGCCGCCTCGAGGGTCACCTGGGCATTGGAGAAGGCTCGCAAGCAGATCCAGGAAATGCCACCCGAGGCCAAGTACGAACTAGTCAGCGCGATTCTAGCTGGAGCGGCCGGCCGCGACAAAGCCATCAGATGGTCGAAGCTTGTCGACGTGTCGTTTCGCCGAAAATGGCCCAGGCCAACGCTCAAGCTGCTGTGGCATCGCCTGAAGCAACAGGTTCCAGGCTACGAGGGGAAGACGGTTAGAGACTGCGCCCGCTGGCTGCTTGAGGATGCCGAGGCCAACAACCCACGAGACGCCCGGTTCCTCGATGGTGGACACGCGGATGGCGATGCGGAGGATGAATCGATGGTTGTTGACCCTCCGAAGAGGACGGTCGGTCGACGAGCCAACAAACCCAAGAACCTCAGCGAGGAGATGGTGGTTGATTCTGACGACTCGGACGACGAGGAGACCCGACTGACGGGCCTCGATTCTCCTTCTGCTCAACAGCAGCCTTCCTCGGCGGCGGCGGCGTCGCAGCGAACTACCCCGTTCGTGGTCTGCTCACCGGAGGGTTCTCCTCGCACATCTCCGTCGTTGCCACCCGCGGCATCCCAAGACAAGTTTAGGCTGGCACCGACCGAGACTGGAGGCGTCAAGCCTAGCCCGGCTAAGAAGCGGATCAGGCTTTCCGGCGGCAAGTCGGCACGGCAGCGTTCCATCGAGGAAGATGGTGGTTCGCCTGAACCCATGGCCTCCCAGTACTCAGCGGCGGAGGATATACCGGACCGTCTCAAGGAGAAGAAGGAATCAGCCAGGCGACGGATCTCTTCGGGCAGCCGACTTCGATCCACGGCATCGCTTCAGCCAGAGTCGGTGCAAAACAGCGATGTGGACGAAGACATGCCACCGATTCACGTGCCGCCCTCGACGCAGGCGGTGACGCGCAAGCGCAACATGTTTAAACTATCTCAGGGGAACTGGGCCAGGAAGACGGGAGCAAGCGTGCTGCCGGGCGAGGCGATTGAGCCAACGGAAAGCACCAACGGACACACTGCTCAGGGGGAGATTGACACGGCGGCGTCTACACCGGCCGCGAAGCCGCGTGAGGCGAAGCGCCGACGCATGAACAGGGAAGTGGCAGAGTCACCAGCTTAGAAGGCTGCCGGGACACTGCGGACCACCAAGCAGCGCGGGCTGAAGTTTTTGAAGATACGCAACAGACGTGAGGGAAAGTGAAGCATCGGTCAGCCGTAGCGGGGGAATGAATGAGGGCACCGAGTGCCGGGCCTCGCATCTTTTGTTGGGATGCTGCTACCTAGGTATTCTTCGGCCGCCCGGCGTTCGGCGGACCGCACGGAGGACGGGATCACCGGATTTTCGGGGCAGGGCGGGCCACGTGGGAACTTGGCATGCCGTCACGGAATATTCGTTCCATGTATCGTATCATAGCGCAGTTTGTACAACAAGTCGTTTGCGACTCCATTGGTAGGCTGTGGCCTATGTTTTCCTTCCCCCCCCCCCCCCTTTTTTTTTTTTCTTGGGCGGCATGAATAATAGCATCGTCACGAAAGAGTTTTCCGCTTGCTAGCTTGGTTCCGCTGTTGCATGCATGCCATCTGTGGTGAATATTGATGAATGTTTACGTCACTGATCATGACTCGTTGGCCGGTGGCCATAATGAAGTTTTTTTTTTTTTTTTTTTTACCCTGAAGGGTGGTGTGTCGTCATAAGCCGCCGAGAACGAATCACGCATCGGTCATTGGAAGAGGGGGGGGATTGGTGGTTTATCTCCGATGGCTGTCGCAAACATGCTCCGTTTTTTTACCGCCGTGGCCGCCGTAGGGCTGTTACATGAAGAGTTCTTGCGCCGTTCCACCGTCACCGTGCCTCCAGTTTATGAGAAAGAGCGAGGAAGCGCATAATTGGGGGGGGGGGGAAGCTCGGAGCTTTTGGCGCGGAAAGAATGGGGGGATGACGGGCTTTTTCTTTTCTTGGGAGGACCCAGAAGAGGATGAGAAACGCGTTGCAAAATGAGGAGGGATAGATAGAGCCTGGGGAATAAATGCGGAAGGGAAGCACGCTAACGACGCTTGTCGGACCCGGTGTCGTGGGAGAGTTGGTCCAGGACCGACGTCATCCGCGGAGGACCGAGAGGACCCCGTCGGTGGGCATAGGCCGGGCCATCCTGGGGAACAGGAGAGGAGCCTCGAGTAGGAGGAAGACGTTAGATCATGGGGATCGCGGAATCTGGTGCGGTGATGGCTTCGTTTTGCCCGTGGGGCAGACGAAGCGACGTCTGTGAGAGCGTGGCGTCACTGGACGGGCGACACGTCGTTGTCGGGGAAGGGGGGGGGGGGTTATATCAGCGGACCCTGGGACACGTGTAGGTAGATGCGCATCAGCGGGCATGCATGGAATGGGGTGTGAGGTTCGGTGGCCGCTGTGCTAGAGGTGAGTTGATCCATTTACATGGACGTGTAGAGTGTGAGAGAGGCATGTCTGATGCGCAAAGCGCGTAGTGGGGGGGGAAGAAACGCGGAACAGAAATTGTCAAGAGAGACTGAGACAAAGAGAGAGAGAGCGAGCGAGAAAGAGCGAAAACTACGGAAAGCACCCGATCAGTCCACCGGGGCACGCACGCGCAAAAGCGGGCCGGAGGGATTTCGGTGGAGCTCCGCTCGTCCGCTCGCGGCGTGGCCGTGGCCGCACTTCGGGCCCTTTGGGATGGGAAATAGGGGACCCGGTCTTTTCAAAAGGGGGGGGGGGGAGGGGGCGTGCAGATATACTCGCAGTGACCATAGCGTGTTCGTATGGTATCCGTACAGGTGAGGCGAACTTGCGGTGCCCGGACCCTCACTCGAGATGCACGGCCGAGAATTTGCGCGATGGGCTCGAGTCCAGGAATCGCATGCTGTCCCCCCCCCCCCTGCGGTTTGTTTGTGCTGCTCTCGTCTTGGTTCCTGATCTGATGCATCATCGGCCGATGGTTAACAGTGGTGGTGAAGACAGGTTTTTTTTTTTTTTTTTTTTTTTTTTTGGCTGAACGGAAGGGGGTATGAGCAAGCCACGGGATAGCAAGCCACGGGATAGCAAGCCACGGGATAGCAAGCCACGGGATAGCCAGCCACACACACACACACACACTCGGGGCTGATGCGAGGCTTGTTTTGGGTCACGGCTCAGAACTGGTTCGAGGTGGGGGTTCTCGATCTCGGCCAAATCCACCGCTAGGGAGATGACTATCGTCACCTTCATCTCGCAGGCCCTCCTTCTCCTCACGCGCACGCTGGAGGGAAGGGAGAGAGAGAGGGTCCTCCAGCGGGCTCCTCCCCATTCCCACTTCTTCTCATTGAGCTCTTTCGTCAAGGTATGGCCTCCCTCGTGTCGGCGAGTTGCTCGTCTTGTCGGCCCTATTCTTCCTCTGCCTCCTCCTCTCCTCCTCTCAGGGGGGAAAGTTGGCGATGGGTCCTGGTGGCCGAGTCTCGGTCTTTTTCTGGACTCGCATGAGGAGGGGAGGGGCCGGCGAGGCAGGCGCGGTCGGTGTCGCGGGTCCGTTGAAGTACTTGTAGGATGGGTGGAGGTCGCAGGTCAATGCAATGGTGTACTATCCGTACATGTAGTAGGTTGTTGGTACGTTGTCACCTTGGCACGAAGCTCGATGCTCGATAACTGCGACGACACAAAAGCTTGAGCCGCAGTCGCGATGTTGTTTCCGTGTTGCTTGGCCAAGTTTTTCAGCCTCTTCCCTTTCCACCCCCCCCCCCCCCCCTCGTCTTTGTCCTGATCCGATGGAGCGAGAAGGGAAAGCGGGAACTAGAAGGGATGTGATATCAAGCCACGCTTGTCTCCGGCTCGCTAGCTGGTTGGGTACGGCATGCGAGTGCCGGGCCGAAAAGGCAGGCAGGGAAGCAAGGGTCTTCTGCAGGGACAGGGGGAGTGAGATAACAAGGGAATGCTACGAATCAGTGTATCCGTACCTATGTACGGAGTGTGCACCACTACTTCAGTCGACGCATGTCGATAGGGCATTCGCAAAGTACTGTACCGTACATTCAAGATGGAAAACAAGACGATGCAGGGTAGACAGGGGACAGGGGCTACTCTATATTCGGACCTTGGCAAGCTGGCCTAGGAATGCAGACGTTGCCATCGCATGCATGCAGGATGAGTCTGACGATCTGATGAACATACATATAAGCAGCGGCATCGCCGTCGTCGTTGCACAATGGGGCGATAGAGAAGCCGGCCCGCACCCGCGAAGCGACGATGAAGCCATCGTGACGAGAAGAGGAACAAGATGGGCAGACGCTAGATACCTAGATAGTGCAGACGGCCGAGGCGCAACGCCAAGCACTAGAACGAACGGGTGATCGGGTGCCATGGCAGATGTGGCATGGCATGCATGACATGGACGGGCAGATGCCGGCCTTGCGGTGGAGATGCGAGGCGGAATCATACCTTGGGGGTCCCTTTATTGAGTTGAATTTTTTCTTCTGCCCTTCCCGCTTTCCAATGCCTTCTCTCGCGTCTCTTAGCGGTGCGCCGCCTCGCGCTTACAGCCGGATTGCCCCCCTCCGTCGGTTAGTTTCCGGACGCGGCTGACTTTCCCATGCTGCACAATCACATCAATCCTGCTTGCCTCTTTTTCCCACCTTGTCATCAATGCGATTTCCATCTCGATATACGACGGCTGCGACGTGTGTATATGTCGTGCGGAACTGGGTGTGGGCGAGCAAATCTTTTCTAGAAGGACACGGATGGTGAACACCCCTAAAGAATGGAAAATGCGTCGAGCCATAGGGGACCTGACTCTCTACCGCAAGTGGTGGCATTCTTGAATTTGCATTTTTGTTATCGAACCTGTATTTTTATAAAAAAAAACAAAAAAAACCACTGCTCTGCTCTTTGCACACCCCCCCAATTGGAGTGGGGGCGGGCTCAGGGGTCGGGACGTTGGCAGAGCTGATAACCTGGATTTCAAACCCTGACGTCAATCGGAGGCTTCGGGATCTCCACCATCCCATGCATGTGCAATCGTAAGTTTAGTACCAGTATGCTACACCACGTGACCTACCTATTAGGTGGTATCATACACACAGATGGCACGACAACCATGACTAAGCTTAAGGGTCCGACTTGGATGGCCACTTGTGCACCGTCGCCTGTCATGTTTTCCCCATGTTCGTACATCGTATGTGCATGGCTACATACCTAAAGTACGAATAAGGTAGTCGGGCAATGTACGGATACAGTAATGTACGTAGATGCAAAAGAATCCGAACAGGGGCCAGAGCAAGGAGTGAAGACGGATGCAGCGAAGTGTTCAGATTATTGTGGTCCCCCGGCCGTCCTTCTCGGCCTCTCTCACGTTCCATGGCCCAATACTTACTTCACCCACCCGGGAGCCTCAACCTAAGTCCGGCCCCTCTTAGTGGCCGAGCATTGGACCGAAAAAAAAAAGGAAAAGAAAAAATCGTGATGGGTGTTCAACGTCAGTCAACGCCCCCCCCCCCCCCCCCCCCCCCCGGTCCGGAGGCACTCGGTGCAATGTACCTTGGACGGATGGAATCACCCTGCGGCCCGGAAAAAACAGCGATGGCCAGGCCCGTCGTGAGGTCCTCCACCCGCCGCCCATCGTCGTCGCCGACGTCCACAAGAAGGTTTCCTGTCCCTGAGAGGCACACACACGCACACATCGATCGACACGACCCAAACACAAGTCACCGCCATCCCGCAATGGCGGAACTCTTCCTATCCCACGCCCACGCCCACGCCCATGACCTATGGATCTGGGCCAGAACCAGCCCATCACCCACAATCTCTCCCCATCCGCAGGCGTCCCGCACAGCAGCAAGCTTCGCCCGCACTTTGTCCTGCGTCTCCCACGGGCCCCCGACTTTGTCCGTTTGATGATGTGTGGGCTGGGGTCGGTCGGGTCGGTCTTTGTGCGCGCGGGCGGTTCGACGGCGGGGCTTCTTCCCATTTTTCTGCTTGGCCAGAAACGTGTGAATGATCACGAGGACATGGGGAAAGAAAAAAAAGAAAAAAAAAAAGGGTAACCAGTTTTTTTCCATCCATCTGACTGCCAACTGTGGGAACATTACACTCGTTCACGCGGAGGCGAACGGGGATATACGGGGAAAGAAAAGGAGAGACGGGGTGAGGAACCCGTCGCGTCTTTCCACTTTCAACCCACAATGGAAGTCGCCTAGAACTTGGTTGGCCTGCTTGCTTCTTGCTTGCTTCCTTCTCTACGGATACTTGCTCGCTTTCCGACTGGGGAAAGAGCGTCCCATCCGTTGCGTTGCCTGACCTGACCGATCTTGTCGTTTCCACCCGCGTGATCTACCACGCGCCTGCCCATCGTGCCTTCTGCGTCTTCAATACATAAAGAAAACTTCGTCTCCTTCCGTTTGCCCTCCTGCTCCTTCCTCCATCCCATCCCACATTATCCCACATTAATCAGGGTTTTAAACTCGACCACCCACCCCATCCCTCCATCCCTCCTTCCATCCCTCCTTCCATCCTCCTTCCTTACCTTCGACTTCCATCTCTCTCCTCCCCCCCTTCCCCCTCCTCCACCAAGGAAGAACAACAACTTACCAACTCCCAACGAAGCACATTTATCCATCTGCCGATCACCCTATCTATCCTCCTCGGGATTGTTACCCACCCCCAAAAAACAACAAAAGATAACCCCCCGCCACCGTATCGTCAACAGCTGCCCAACATGCAGTTCCCCAAGCCCGGAAGCAAGGGCGTCGAGCATCAGGACCGCCCTGATCCCGACGCCCACTCGGATTCCGCCTCCACCGTCGACCCCGTCACCGAGCAGAAGGTCACCTTCGCCGCCTGCTTCCTCGGTCTCGTTGCCAGTATCGGTGGTTTCATGTTCGGATATGTCAGGTATGTCTCACACGCACCTTTGCCGCTTGCTCGTCCCTTCCCGCTGTGTGCTTCCGACCCGACACCCGCGCGTCTGTCTCGCTCGCTCGCGCTTCGCCTCAAATTCGACGTCCGTTTTTGCTAACCTTCCGTCGCCTCTAGTGGTCAGATCTCCGGTTTCTTCCTCATGGAGGACTTTATGCAGCGCTTCGGTGAACCCCAGGACGGCACCTACGTCTTCAGCGCCGCTCGCCAGGGTACCATCGTCGGTCTTCTCTGCATCGGCTGCCTCGTTGGCGCTCTTACCTCTGGTAAGCTTGCCGACACTCTCGGCCGTCGTCTGACCATTTCGCTCTTCGCCTTCTTCTCTTGCATCGGTATCGTCATCGAGATTTCCTCCACCGACAAGTGGTACCAGTTCGCCATCGGCCGCCTCGTTAATGGTGTCGGTATCGGTGCCCTCTCCGTCGTCGTCCCCATGTACCAGTCCGAGTCTACCCCGGCCATCGTTCGCGGTGTCATTGTCTCGACCTACCAGCTCTTCATCACTCTCGGCATCTGGCTCGCCGAGGTTGTCAACTTTGCCACCCACAACAAGGTCGGCTCTGCTTCCTGGCGCATCCCCAACGGCCTCGGCTTCGCCTGGGCCCTTATTCTCGGTGGTGGAATCCTCTTCTTGCCCGAGTCCCCTCGCTTCGCCTTCCGCCAAGGTCGCGAGGACGAGGCCCGCCGCAATATCGCCAAGCTTGCCGGCGTCGAGCCAAACTCCAGATCCGTCAACGCTCAGATCGACGACATTCGCGCCAAGGTTGCCGAGGAGAGCGCTGGCGCCGACACCAGCATCTGGGAGATCTTCACCGGCCCCCGCATGCTTTACCGCACCCTTCTCGGAGTTGTTCTCCAGGCCGGCCAGCAGCTGACCGGCGCCAACTTCTTCTTCTACTTCGGCACCACCGTCTTCTCCGCCACTGGCCTCAGCGACAGCTACGTCACCCAGCTCATTCTCGGCTCCGTCAACGTTGCCTGCACCTTCGGTGGCTTGGTCGTCGTCAAGAAGTCTGGACGCCGCGTCGCCCTCATCGTCGGTGCCCTGTGGATGATGATGTGCTTCTTCGTCTACGCCTTTGTCGGCCACTTCGCCCTCGACCAGTCCAACCCCCAGAACTCCCCCGCTGCCGGAGCCGTCCTCGTCACCTTCTCCTGCTTGTTCATCGCCGGCTTCGCCACAACTTGGGGTCCCCTCGTCTGGGCGGTCGTCGCCGAGCTGTACCCTGCCCGCTACCGCGCTCCCGCCATGGCTCTCGCCACCGCCTCCAACTGGCTCTGGAACTTGTATGTTGCATCACTCCTTCCTCTTGCTACCGTATTTTCCACTAACACGTTCCAGCCTCATGTCCTTCTTCACTCGTTACATCACCGATGCCATCGACTACCTCTACGGCCTCGTCTTCGCCGGATGCTGTGCTGCCCTCGCCGTCATCGTCTTCTTCTTCGTCATCGAGTCCAAGGACCGCACCCTCGAGGAGATCGACACCATGTACGTCCAGCACGTCAACCCCATCACCTCGGCCAAGTGGCGCGGCGAGTCCCGCAAGGCCCACGAGTCGGGCAGCGAGGCCGAGAAGGCTGAAACCGCCGTCTAAACACCTCGCCCATCTGGATACAGCTTCTTCGAACCCTGTCGCATCATTCAGCAGACGTGACATTCAGCATGCGTACACGGCATGCACCAATGGCCCCTTGGGCCAGTACTTGTATCATACAACCTTCATTGCGGTGGCGTTGGGCGGCATTCTGTATTCTTAAGAAAAGAATTGTTCATGAGGAATGAGAATTATTTAATTGATTAACAAATTAATTTGTACTGAGCGACTGCTTTTGATCCGAAACGTGAAGTTGGCTGCGAACCTGTGTGCTGATTGCATGCACTTTGCATATAGTGTTGTGGTATGTCTCTTCTACCTTGCGCCTGAACAGCACCGTGGCGCGGCATCGAGGAACCGAGAGCACTTTCACCGTTGATGCAATCCCTTCTTCAGCATCGAAACAATGGCTTTGTACGCCGGCTTCTGCTTGTAGTTCTCGTCGAACAAGAGCGGCTGGTTTTCGCTCTGCCAAGAATCCTGTCATGAAGCACGGGTCAGAGAGGGTTGGTCTTTTTTTTCTTTTTTTTTCTTCTTTTTCTTTGTCCTAGTCCACCACGATGAAGGCGACAAATGACTGAAGAATCCATAGAAGGGCGGGCATCTTCTCACCTTGTCGCTGACGCCCCAGACCGTGATGCCTATGCACTTGGGAACGTTGAGGCACGCGGCCACGACGGTGGCGTAGTCGTCGGGCGGGGCGGTGACGATGTCGAGCTCGGTGATGGCGACCTCGGAGACGCTGCTGGACGCGAGCGTCTCCAGCGCGCCCTCGATGTCCCCGGCCATGCCTGGCACCAGGTGCGTCTGGGAACCTGTACATCCCAAATACCATTCGTTAGCCAGTTCGTCTGTCTTGAATTGGGAGCCCTTCCCTCGCCCCCCCACTTACCTATGCCGTCGATGGGAATGCCCTCCTCGATCCACTGGTTCACCTTGTTGACCACGGCCGTCACCTTATCCCACCACGCCACGTCGAGGTTGTACTCGTTGATGTAGAGCTTCGCGTCAGGGTCTGCGGCCCTCGCAGCGCGGAAGGCGATGCCGATGTATTCCTCTCCCAGCACGTCCGAGAAGACGGTGCTCCGGAGGGTGCCGTCGTCGTTGAAGGGCTCGTTGACGACGTCCTATTTTGGGGGGGGGGACCATGGTGTCAGCCGGGAAATATGGGATAGGGTGTCCAAAGCTCGCTACCGACGGGGGCGGGAAAACGAACCCAGGATCGGACTTTGCCCTGGAAATGTCCCACCACGGTCTTGATGTACGTCTCGATGACCGCCGTGAGGGTCTCCGCGTCCGTGATCTCGGCCACCCAGTCGGGCACCGTGCGCCACCACAGGAGCGTGTGGCCGCGGACCACCTTGTTGCCGTAGGCCTCGGCCCAGTTGACGAGGTAGTCGGCGTTGTCAAAGTTGAAGACGTCGGGGGCGGCCTCGGTCTCGTTCCACTTCATCGAGTACTCGGGCGTCACCTGGCCAAAGTTCCTCGCGACGATCTCGGCCGTGCGGCCCTGCTGGAGGATGCCGTTGTCGGTCGCGGCGCCGAAGTAGAGCTTGCCGTACCTCTTGAAGAGACAGTCGACGCTGCTCGGTGGGCACTGTCTGGGCGTGTAGTAGTGGGAGGAGGAGGAGGCGGAGGAGGAGAAGGGGTCTTCGGCCGGGAGGGCGAGGACGGCCAGCGGCGCCAGCACGGCGGGGAGTGAGAACTTCATTGTGAGGGGGCTAGAGCGAGCATGCCGAGGCGAGAGGAAGGAAGGGGAGGGAACGGGATGCGGAAGGGACGCCGGGATGCGTTTTTATGTACAGATGTGCATTCGTCTCGCGGACTGGCGACTGTTGTCCGCGATTACCTTTCGCATCGAGACCAAAAAGCTAGAGGCCTCGAAGGGGAGGCGGAGGGGGACGCCATTCAGCTCCCCCACCTCACCTCATCTCTTGGCGAATGCTGGCGGGCTTACCATAAACACGGCTTCATCTCTCCAAATACCCAGAGGAAGCGAGAGGAGGAAAGGCGCCGGCTTTGCGCTGCCGGTGACGGCGAACACAGCTGTTTCGGTTCGTCGGATTGGGGCTAGACGTGAAAGTGAGACGTGGGCTCCCCCAACCCATTTGCCGCGGGCATGCAGCAATCTTCGACTGCGGCGATTCGAGCCCGCCGATCAGTCGCTCCAGCCGAGTCCATGTACGAGAGCTAGCATTCTTTCGTCGAGCCCTGTCTCAGGAATCGTAAACCTGTTCAGACACAAGCCGCTGCCGCCGTCACAAGGGATGGCGTTCCAGGGAGCCCACGCGGTCCGAGTGGTGGAAATCCCGGATCGGACATTCCTTGCTTATGGTGCCACAGATTTTTTTCCTTCATCCGAGGCCAACAATGCAGTGGTTATCCAGCCCCTCGGCGTTGCCGTCATCGCTGCGCGGAACTCGTGTTCGCGGTGAGGGAGTGGCGGCCGGATCTTCTGCCCCGCACACCGGCCGGCCTGCCGGCCCGGAGTGACTTCATCACTCCCCTCACCCCCTTGTTCGGAGCTTCACGGACTAAAAAAAACCAGCAGCATGGTCCAGATAGGAATGGGATAAGTCCCGTGAGTTCTCTTGCTAACCCAAGGGTTTTATCATCCGTGCGCGAGTAAATATAGGTGCCTAGGAGAGCATTGATTCAAATTCAGATGAGGTGTTTATTTGAAGGATATCGATTCTTTCACCTGTGGCTCATTGGCCACCTTTTTCAAGCCGCAGCTGACCATGACTTTTTTGAGAAACGACACATATCCTCCACCACCGTGATGGACCTTATCAACTAATTCCTCGCAATGCACCCCCTCAGAATGGGGACTGGGCTGGCTGGCGTCTCCTGGAGCTTCGCAGCGGCGTGCGAGAAGAACATCCCCATCATCCGCATCACCATCGACATCCGCCGCGACTAGCTCTATCATGACAAATATCCGTTTTTCATTTGATGTTCACGGTGGAACCAATGAAAATACCCTCGGAAGAACGTGGTGTCGGGAACTGAAGGCACGATTCAGCCATGCATTGAGTGAGGCCACAATGTCACTCAAGGCCAGCTCCGACCTGGATCATATCATTACATCATTGGTATCAAGAATCATGAACCCCACCCCCCATCTCTCCGTCTATCCTTTCAACTTGTATCTCGCCTTGCTTCCGTCCATCACTTCTCCGAGTCCTTCCTGTTTCTGCGGAAAAGTTTTCCGAAGAACTTCTTCCTGCTGCCCTCGGTGGTAGGCTTCTCGTTGACGCCGCTCTTGTCGGTTCTCTCCCTGGCCGACGCAGGAGCGGGTGCGGCGTTCTCTAAGAGGAAGGTTTTCAGGCCGATCGCCTCGTCGCTGCCGTTGTCCTCACTGGGGTCCGTCAATCTCCGCTGCCTGAGCTCGGTCATGGAGGCTACCTTGCCTAATAGACGGCATGGAGAGGGCGTGAGGGTGGACGGGGTAGCAGGCGCGCCTCTCTGGGGACTCGCGGTCGACTCTGGGGGGCAAGCCTGGCCTGGGACTGTGAGAGCATCTAGAAGTGTGGGTTGTCAGCTTTCTTGATCGTCGTCTGCGGAACTAGTACTCACTCTGGCGCGGAGACATGGTTGCCATGGAGGCTGCAGGGCGAACCGTGCGCTTCGGAATTGAGAAGTCGGAAACGGTGACGTCTCCGTCGGTCCAGATGACTCTTGGCGGCGGGTAGGGGTCATAGAAGTCGGTCGTGGACACAGTGGCGGGGGGCGCCGGTGCTTGGATGACGGCTGGAGCAGGGGTGGTGATTGACGTGTGAGGGGCGGCGTAAGCGCGGGAGGAAGACGGTCCAGAGACGTATTCAGGCTCAACGGACTTGCGACGGGGAGCATCCGACTGGGCTTTCTTCTTCTGGGGAACAGGGGGCAGCGGTTTGTTGGGCGGCGGGTAGATGGGCGGCGACCACGGGACCGGCTTGGGCAAACGCAGCGGTCGGGTCGGACGACGCGTGGGCGTACCGATATCGTCTTTCTTTTCGGCAGCCTTCAATTGCGCGGCGAGGGCGGCGGTTCGGGGCGACAGTACCCCTTCCAACTCGCGATCGACTTCAGCGCTGACATCCGTGATGAGGGTCGAAGCTGAACGGACGACAGTGTCTGTGCTGGCGCCCGAGCTGGTGCGATCGCCGGTAGGCGTTGTACTTGCCGGACTCGGAGACTTCATCTCGCTGATTTTCAGCGGCTTCGGGTAGCAGTGAGAGACCGGGATGTAGGGAAGATCGTTGACGGGTCTGCGTCTGCGGACCCGAAGAGACGGAAGATTTGTGTTGAGAGACTCGATTGCTTTGGTGACGGCGTCGTTCTGCGGCGATTCTGGTCGCTTGGGCAGACGATGTTGGCGAGAGAGGCTGGTAGAATTGACAGAAGGCGAAGTGTTCGAGAGAAAAATGCCCCGGGATGGTGACGGGCTCTCGACAGCCGAATCTTTGGCTGGCTGTCGAGAGATGTTGCTCTTTTGATACAGAGGATTTGAAGGCACCCTGGGTAAAGGCCTCATGAGGCGAGAGCTACGCACATGTTTCCTGGTGGTGAAGCGGCCAGACCGTGAGGTGGGAGCAGAGACTAAGGGTTCGGAACCACGAGAGGCGGATGTGGAAATGGAGGTGCATGACTGGGAGCCATTGCTTGTATGTGAGTCGATAGAGCGGCGATTGTGTTGGTCCACAATAGAGCCATTGATTGGAGTCGACGCCGTACTGACGATACTGGAAGGCGCTTGAGATTGGTGGCCATCGTCATTGACGTGAAGTTGCTCACTTGAAGCGTAAGTGCGAGCAGAGAGTGTGCTGGGAATGTATGCAAGCGGTGGAAGAGCGGGCGAAGGGCGCAAGGTTTCTGCCTTTGAAAGAGGGACATCAGAAGAAAGGCTCTTCTGTTGAGGCGGGGCCAGGCCCTCTTGTCCATCCTCATCGGCAGCACACGCCTGCAACATGAAGCCAAAGGGCGTATGGCAATGCCCAGCCGCGGGATGGTGGACAACGGTGATGACACTGTCTTGTGAGTAAACTGAGGAGGTGTCTGTGAAGTCAGCTACATCATGAGCAATGTTTTCGGAGGTCGCCTTTTCGGTCAGCTGTTGGGTTTTAGCATCGTCCAATGTATTGTAAGTGCCCGACATCCGTGTAACATGAGGAGGTGCAAAGGTTTGGGTCTGTGCTGACGCAGGAGAGCTGGTGAGGGGAGAGACTGGCGCCGGAGGCAATTCATTGCAATCACTGTTGCAGGGAGAGATATTGTTCTCGTCTCTTTCGACTGTGAAGTTGGGTGCGTTGGGTCCAATGACGGTGCGGCAAGAAAGCGCAGAGTCAGGCCGGGGCATATGAAGTTCTGCCGGATACTGTGAGTGCCTCACATCTGTGTTTTCTTCAGAGGGCCCCCAAAAGGTTTGATGGGCATCCCGCTTGGTCGCAAGAATAGGCATTGCACTGACATTTCGTCGCAACAACGCAGCTGAAGAACAGCGTTGTGATGCAGTATTCTTAGGACTGTCGGCTGGGTGGTTGTTGCCTCGAGACAGTTGTTCAGGCACACGAGGATTAGCAAGGGTAGCAGTGACAGTGCTTGCAGGAGGTGTTGCACTAGCAGCCCTTTCAGAAGCCGTGAGACGACTCTGTTTCGGAAGTGATTCGTCATGGAAAGAATATGGCGGATCGGATTGATAAGGAAGGGGCTTTGTGCACTTACTCTCACTGCCTATGTGAACAGCGACAAAGAGGCCGTTGTTCTGGCTGGGGATAGAAGCCGCTGGGTCATTGAGCAGCGTCTTGGTTGACTGCAATAGGCCATGGGCCTCGGTTGCTGCAGGTTGATCAAGGGTGAAGCTGCCAATTGACAAGCCGCGCCTATGGGTTGGGGTTGTAGGAGAATGTGAGTTGCGAAGGAAGCAAGGTGGCAGAAGGGGAGACGACGGAGTGAGTTTCAAGGGAAGAGGCGCGAGCAAGCAAGTCTTTGAGTCACTTCCATCGGCGGCTAATGCCGATTTTAAAAAGTCGGACTTCTTCCAGTCCTTGCCATTGTCTGGCAAAAAGCTTCTCTGGATATCTTTGGGAATGTGTGGAAGCAAGAGGAACTCTTTGTATTCCGCTGTCCAGGTCCAGACCAAAGCCGGCTTGGACATGGCGCACTTTACCCCCTCCTTGTCCGCCCTTGCCTTGGCGATGAGGTACTGGCGAGCATATTCCATGGGAGACAAGCGTGGTGAAGCCAGCCGAAATTTTGGAGGCGCTTCGTTTCTACCCGAGTAGACGGAGGGATGCTGGGGCTGGAGTAGATAGACGGGGAGGTTCGACGAGATGGACGAGGAGACCAAGTTCGAAGGGCTGCGCAAAGGCACACCGTAGGGTGAGCCTCTCTCGCCGTGGGCTACTCCCCCACGTTGGATCATGACCTGGCTGAAATCTGAGCCGACACGTCTCATCTCCTCGGGGGCCACAGGGTCGGATATCTGGGACTTGTCAATGCCCGTGCTTCGCTTGGCTCGCAGCTTGGTCGCGCTGGGGACGGATCGGAGAGGCGTCTTGGGACGAAGAGAGCTGCTGGATCTCGTGGGACGAAGAAGAGCTCCGGGGGCATATTCTGTCGGTGTCGCAGGGGGCAACCCGAACTGGTCAAGCAACTCCTTGAGTGTAGGGAGCTCGGGCACTTCCTTCTCGACATCGGAGGCAGCAACATAGTTGGCGAAGGACTTGACCTTGTGGAGAATGTTGGATGGTGTTCGCGGCCGCTCAGCTGGTGTGTGAGGCTTTACAGGCGTCTTTGCCTCCTTGGCGATGCCGAAAGCCTTGTTCTTCTCCGCCTCTTGTTCATCTTCCGAGTCGCTGTCCCACGTATAGGTTGGGGCTCCGTTATCAATTTTGGCGGGCAGGATGAGGCCATAGAGAGCTAGTTGATGTTTCTCCCAACCCTTTTCCAGCTCAATATGCTGGACCAGAGGGTGCTCGTGGAACTTGGTCCTTGACAGATCGTCTGAGCAGTCCAAGACAGGCGGCTCGTCAAAGTCGCATGTCAGTATGCGACCGTCAGACTTTGCTCCAGAGATCTCGCGACCAGGGCATCCCGCAAGCAGAGGGGTTGGAAGAGGCGGCGGGGGCGCGCTTTCGACTGTAGCCGTTGGAGGAGGAGTCTCATCAGTCGGTCGAGGGACGTCGATGAGCGTCGGTCGAGGATGGGATCGTCGGAGAAAGCCCGAGAAGGGTGTAGACCGACTTGATTCGTTTGGGTCTTTGCTTGAAGTCCGGAGCCGAGAACGAACGGTGGAGGGTACCCGATGAACTGGGTTCGGAGTCTGCGGAGGTGTGTTATCAGAGTGCGTTTGGCGGGACACAGGTCGAGAACCATTTGTATTGCTGGTCTTTGGCCTGAAAGCCATCTTGAAGTCTTTTTTTTTTTTTTTTTGGAAGCTTCCAATAGCAAAAGATGAAAGGTAGCGGGAGCAGTGAGTAGACTGAAATGCGATGGTGAGGCGGAGCAGATATTTGAAGTGAAGCAACAATCCAAGGCAAGATGGGACCAAGCACTTTTTCCAAGAACAGCGGATGAAACGAAGGCTGGAGTATTGTAAGCATATGCGAGAACTGGTGAAGTTAGTATGAAAAATCAAACCTGCGAGTGTCGTATAATACCTCAAGGCTCAAGAAAACGAGTCGATGAATACTCGAGTTTGCTGGGAGTAAGGATGATTGAGAAAGGAAGTCTAAGAGGCCGAGTCGCCAAAGTAACGTCAAGAAGGAAAGTCCTTTGACGCGAAGGTGACTTGAAGAGAAAAAAACCAACTGACTACGCGGTGGGAAGGCGCGTTGGGTTGAGCAGCTGGGAAGGAACGACGTTGAGGTTGTTACACGTGACGTGGCTCTTGGTGATGCTCGGTACGGTGAGCTGAGCGTGCAAGAAGGCGCAGACCCGGAGATTGGGAGTACTAAACAAGAAAGAACTAGGAAAGCAAAGCAATTGAGAGGAAGCAGAGCAGCTACTTGACACGCCTGGAAGGGGGTTCTATACCTATACAGACGTATCGACACTGGGGGGTCGCGAGTTCTTGCGCTGGTATCCGGATCAGCATATATTGACCAAACTCTTTTCAGCCATGTTTGACGACGACACACAGTGTGATGTGCTCCAACACTATTCATACGAGACAGAAGGCAAATGGAGCCTAGAACCTGCCGTCCTCATCCCAGCGTCGTGCCAGTGGCGTTCATAGTGAGAGTGGCAAGGAGGTTTTATTATATCGAGAGGCTCGAATAGGGGAAGAGAAACACAAGGTATGTTTAGGAAGCTCTCGATATTGTCGTTGACAG
The DNA here is from genome assembly GCF_030913465.1 of Colletotrichum navitas. NCBI lineage: Eukaryota > Fungi > Ascomycota > Sordariomycetes > Glomerellales > Glomerellaceae > Colletotrichum > Colletotrichum navitas. The sequence goes on along the minus strand of NW_026850613.1, from coordinate 180,794 downwards.
AAGAGAATGACGGTAATAGCTGGCCATGTCCCAAAGACCTTTACGATTGATATGAATGGTAGAAATAGGGGCTCATATGTGACTCAAGATGCGCCTTGGCCCAAAGACAAGAACACATAAGGAGCCATTCAATAAGAGAATTTAGAGCTTGAGAAGCCGAGGGCCGGTGCCATCGTGCAGTTAGTTGAGCATGCCATAGCTGTCAGTGGAGAAACAGCATTGATGTTGCTTGCAGGTCCATCACAGAGCCCAACCAACTAACGAATGGCAGTTGGCCTGTGTGTTTGTCGGACGGCTGTGAGGCCCAAGACACATCGTAGGGAGGCAAGAAAGGGTTGACTAGCATCATCCCAGGTAGCATGACTTCCCAGATAACCGTTACAGAACCGAGTCCTTGTGGGTGGGGGGTTGAAGCCATCGCGGGCTTATCATCGCAAGTCCTTATCGGCGTTGGTCGGTCGTCGGGGGCGTGACACAGACCCGTAGCAACCTGAAGCTGGAACTTGGCGTGTGGGGTGTCCCAACGTACCTGCTGTACTGTACGTCCAACGCGCAAGTCATTGGCCAATGGACGCGACACCAGCCACATGGAGGCTAGGGGCTTACGCCACAAGCCAGCTGAGCTGCGCTGATTAGACCGACAGACAGGGGCACTGCCAAGGAATTCTAAACACATTTGTTGGCAGGTACTAATTATGTAGGTGCTCCGTTCCTTCCTTTGGTGCTGTCGTGGGTGGCCTCTGCTCCTGCCTCCAGAGTCGGACACCGACGACGTTTGGTTCACTGTCTTGCGTGCGTTCCTTCCCGACTTGACTCGATTCGATTCCTATTTTGGGCTGTGGCGCGTTCCTACCTAAACAATCAAAAAGTCTCGCACTCGGCCCGCACCCGCACGCAGTCTTGTCTTGCTTGCCCCCTTCTCTTCTCTCCTTCTCGTTCCCCATCCAAAGAAAGCCAAAATACCCTTTTAATCTTAGCAACCGCGTTTCCCAGCTCTCGCTTCGCTTCGCCTCGCGTCTGCCATCCCTCCCCATCGTCCTTCGAACACACACGAGCCCGCAGCAGGCCCTGCAGATGCTCGTTGCCCATCAACCATGGCATTGCTGACCAAGGGTGGTCGGTTCATGCTGCCGCGACCCTCCCCAACGTCGACCCGGTGGATCGGAACGCGTGGCTGCCGCGGTTCTTGGCCGCTGCTGTCAGCAACGGCAAACACGGCATCGACACCGTCAGCGCGGCCATCGTCGCTGGCCTGGACGCCCGCCCTTCACTTCTCCACAAATCCGTCAAGGCGGTCCGGTATGTTCGGTTGCGCATGTCTTTCCTTCTCAATCGGTCCCAAATATCCTCGCCCCCGTCCGATTGGTGCACTGTTTCCCCTCGCCTTGCCTAGTCCCTGTCCGGCTGCATGAACGAGACCCGACATGTGCGGCACCGCGAGGCTAGGCGTGAGATTCTCGCGCTTTGCAGATGCTGCCGACAGGGCTCTGTGGTGCGGATGACCCGGAACTGCAGGCCAACGTGCAGCTTGTCAGCTTACGCACAGCCGTGTCTCGAGGGTTGGAGTACCTGAAGCTGTGATTGATGCTGCTGAGCTGCATCGACGACGACGAGCATGCTGTTGAAGTGCCCCGGAACAAGGCCTTCATGTTGACCCCTCGGCAAGAATCGGCATATTGCGAGAGCCGCGCATAAGCCACGCTCTCCTCTCGGCATGCTAGGCCACCCGCCACCTGGCAGGGCGAAGCCATTGCAAGTCTTGGAATGAACTTTGGCTGAACTGGGACCCATCGCGGACCCAAGCATGATGATGGGCGCCCTCGGCCCTCGTGTCCAGCTCAGCTCATTCCACTCTTACGGGACGTTTCTTCACCAGACGACATAATCGCGAGGGCCTCGGCTCCCTCCATGCATTCAAAACATCTCATCTGCCTCCAACTCTGTTCCTCGCATCATCATATTCAAACATCGGGAACACGAACGTGGCTGACCCCCTCCTGCAGACCAAGGACAGTCTAGCTCCAAACCGGAGCCTGCTCCGAAATTCCAAGATGCCGGCGACAGCCTCCCCAAGAAGATGCTCGAGTCCGCTGCGACCTCGTTCGCCTCGATAGTCGTCCTCGCCGCCGGCTTCGCCATAGCAGGCTACGCCTACCACAAGACGTACAAGCGCATCGTTTTGAAGAAGATGACGCGCGCCTTCACCCCCGGTGACCCCGTCCTCGAGCTCGCCGCCATTGGCAAGGAGGTGCCACAGACCTCCGCCGAGGCTGACGACCGTTGGGTGCAGCGGCCGGAGCAGTCGCGCATCGACAGGATCGTCGACGGTTCCGAGGTCGGCCATTACTTTTTGATCATGGGCGAGAAGGGCACGGGCAAGAGCAGCATGCTGATCGAGGCTATGCGCAAGATTGACGGCGACGGCGTCGCCATGTTCGAGGCCCACGCAGACCTGGAGATTGTGCGCATCCGTCTCGGCAAGGCCCTCGACTTCGAGTTCCACGAGGACTACATCGGCGGCTACTTTAGCGAGCGCGGGCCCCGCGACACCACGGCCCTACTCGACATCGAACGCGCCCTCAACAAGCTCGAGAAGGTGGCCGTTGTCAACCGCGCCACGCGCAAGAAGCCGCTGGTCGTCATCATCAACCAGATGCACCTGATCCGCGACGACGACGACGGCAAGGATCTCATCGAGCTTCTCCAGCAGCGCGCCGAGCAGTGGGCGGCCTCGAACCTCGTGACCATGGTCTTCAACACGGACGACTACTGGGTGTACGAGCGGTTCAAGCAGCTAGCCACGAGGATGGAGGTCATGCCGGTACACGACCTGCCCAAGCGTCAGGCCATCGCGGCGCTCGCCAAGTACCGCGTCAAGTACTTCAATGAGAAGCTGAGCCAGACGAAGCTGGAGGAGGTGTATGACCTTGTCGGCGGCAGGCTGTCGTTCCTGAACCGCGTCGCCAAGAGTCGCGATATGATTGCTACGTGCAAGGCCATCTGCCAGGTCGAGAAGACGTGGTTCCTCAACCAGTGCTGGATCCTCGGGTCCGAGATGGACGACGACGTGATGGACCAGCAGAAGTGGGCGGTATGTGTCACCCCTGAACCCAACCAGATGCCTCTTCCGCAAGCGCTCCTCTAGTAGGCGTTGCAATCGTGGGAGCGAGAATGCCAACTAACAACCGTCAGGCTGCCGCCATGGTCCTCGCGCAGGCGCTCGTGGACAGCGAAGAGGACATGGAGCTCTGGGACGAAGTCAAGGGCCACGTGCTGCCCTCGTTCCCGATGCACAAGGCGCAGGAGATCATGACGCGCGCCGACTTCATCCGCGACATGGACCGGCTCAACCTCTTCACCATTTCCGCCGACGCCGAGGTGCGCGCCTCGTCGGTGCCCATGCACCGCGCCTTTCAGGAGATTTGTGCCGAGAAGGGCTTCAGGGAGCACCTGGAGAAGACGATCCAGCGTATCAGCGACATCGAGTCGCTCGGCCGCACGCGTGAGTTGGTGGCCAAGGATCTCGTCCTGGGCGGCAAGTACGAGATCCTCCGCGAGGGCAGGAATGGGGTTACGGTCAAGCTTGTCGGGGATGAGGGCGATGACTAGGGGGAGGTACACTACTACTACTACTACGACGCCCCCACCCGGTCGCATGCATAAGGGAACAATGACGGCACCCTCGCATCTCGCTTCTTGCATAGTCCTTGACCCAACGCCGATTTGGGCTCGGGGCTTTGTCGGTGGGAGAAAAGCCGAGGCGGAGGCTGGGATGGGAATCCTCCCTCCGCGATGAGATAAGGGACATGCAAGATCAGATTCGTAGTGGGGGATCACCCCTCCCGTTTCCCTTTCGATGATTCATTTGGTTTCATTCAGCTTGGCCACTGCTGCTAGGGATCGGGTGGGGGTCGACCCCATGAAGATCGGGCATAGCCACTACGTGGATATATCTACCTATTGGCTGCTGACCTGGAGCTGCTCACATGGCACGAGGCAGGATTGAAGCTTGGAGAAGGAGGCATTAGATGAAGATGGGATGACGTGTGCTTGACAGATACGTGTCGACCGCTGGATTGGCGAGACCTCTGGCATGGCTGTACGATTGTAAGGATTGCGCTGCTCTTTTTGGTGAGGAGGACAAACGGCGTGGCTGAGAAGGCCGGAGAAAGTGATTACGAGTTCAGATACTCCGTATCGCCTCACTCGCTATCTCTCAAAATTGTAAAGATAGAAAACCGGGTGGAGAGAGGAGAGAGAGGAGAAATGGGGGGGGGGGGGGCGCTGCCAGCTTCAGGTGATGTTACCCTCCATCCTTGATGTACGATCGATCAATAATTTCCAGCAAATCAAAGCTTATATCCGTACACCTGGTGAGGTTTCCTTTATTGCGTCTTTTATTTGTTGCGTCGCCGCCGCCCACATCCTTCACCGCTGGCATCCATCCGTCTGTCTCTATTCGTGCCGCCGCCCCAGTCTGCTCCCGCAGAAGCCGACTTTCCCGAACCCGCCGGGAAGCGCCGACTCCTCCCCTCTCCGGCCGATTTCCTCGGTAGATCCCCCGTCAAGGCCATTTTCCTTCTTTTTTCCTTCTTTTTTTCTGCTTCGGTGGCATCTTTGGCAGGGGCCGACCCTGCAACGACATGAAAAGCTAATGCGCCCCGCATTTCTCTCTCTCTCTCTCTCTCTCTCTGTCTTGCCCACTCCTCTCACTTCATATCCCGTCGTCATCGTCGCCGTCTCCCAGCATCTACACGTGTAATCAGTGGAAGCGAAAAATAAAAGAGCACAAACATTTACCTGCCGCTCACACCGCTGCGGGAGCCCAAGGGCCAAGGGGGACCAAAAAACGCATTGCACAAACACCATATCCCCCCCGGTTCACCCGTGCACGGATGATGGCGACAGTCTGCGAGGCAGGGATACATCGCGTCCGTTTCCCATGCGACCGACACACAGGCAAGAACGCGCACGTCGCCAGATAGTCTATAGACGATCAAAGATTTGGGCGGCAACTCGCCAAGACCGTTCCCTCGGGTTTGAACTTCCTGCATACGTGCACATGTGCTACGCCGAGGCAAACGAAGGTAGGCCAGGCATACAAGTAAATATACTACACACCAAGGGGCCGTCCAGCTGGTTCAGTCAACTACATAGTACTATATAAGTAGAGAGAGAATGCCTGTTCATGGGGGCAGCCCCTTCGCATTAGTATGGCCGAAATGGCGACAGGGGACGGGGGGGGGCCGTCATGTCTTTCGGCCAAAATGGTTCTGAAGGAGGGGTCCGCTGCCATACAACGGGGTGGGGGGGGGGCTGCCTCCCTCCTTTTACAGTCCAAGTTTGGACTCCTCGCTAAATAGTAGACGATCGGTTTGTCCCCATCTCCCTGCAGAATCTCCCCAGTGGCCCAAACCCACAGTTGATCCCCCCCTCATCCCCGAAGCGAAGCCCATCGGCAAAGAAGTACCAGACGTACCAGATGTACCAGATGTACCAGATGTACTGCCATGTATCCCTCCCGCTTCTCTCTCTCTCTCTCTCTCTCTTCTCCTCAAGAGAGACCGCCTTGTATCCGTACCTCAGTAAAAGAAAAAAAAAAAAAAAAAAAAAAAGGAAAGACGGGAGAGAACGCGGGCGACCAATACGGTCCTCTCATGGCGGCCTAAGACAGATAGATAGGGATCTTCGCTGCATCTGTCGTTGCTTTCGTCCAACCGTACAGTACCCGGGGATGTGACAGTTCGTTATGACCAACCAAAGTCGTACGGGGGGGGGGGGGGGGGGGGAGTAAATCCGTTCATGACGGCGGGTTTGGTCAGCGAGAGAGATACTCCCCCCTCCCCTTCACAGCGAAAGAGTAAGAATTTCCGAGGGCAAGCTTACCCAAGTCAAGTCAACTACGAATCTGACGACGTTGCCCGTCTGCAGCGATATTCCCAAACAGTCGTGGTAGCCCCCCCTCCTCTCCCTCGGACGAACGTGTGCTTCGTGCAGCGGACGGGTTTCGACGGACCAACGGGCTCACTCACCCAACGCCCCTGAAAGGTTATCCGTACGCTCGACTGCGAGAGGCGATCAAAATTTAAAGCAAGGTATATATCGCAGCGTGAGAAGAGAGGCGCAACCAGCGCGGCGTGTATTGTGTTGCGACCATTCTCCTCCAAACAAAATAATTGTCCGCCGGAAATGGCAAGACTTTCTAAGATACATCCCATGTTTTCTCCCGTGACCATGCTCCCCTCCCCCCCCTTCCCCCTCCCTCTCCCCGAGATCTTTTCGCTAGGAAAGTAGATCAGATCATGCCCAGGTTTGCTAGTAATCAAATCGGACGCTGCCCGAAGCCTCCCAATCCCGAGACGTCCCGTTCCCTGTCTGCCCCAATTACCCGAAAAAGCGTGAAGGAGCCACGCGCAAAAAGCCAACCCGCCCGAGTAAAGTAAGAAACGCCGCGAATGTGAGTACCGAGTTGCATAGAGAAAAAGAAAAAAGAAAAAGAAACAAGGAAGCAGAAGAAGAAAAAAAGGGGGGGGGGGATGAAAAAAGAAAAGTAACAAGTTCACATGCATGTTCCTCTCAACCGCAAGCTGTGACCATCCATGCTGTTGTGAACAACCACACCCGGCCCGGACCCCGAGGGCCTTCATCCGAGATGTCCTCTCCCCCCCGGGCACATGTCGTTGCCTCCGTTACGAATCCCGTCCGAGAACTCCAACAACACGACTGCCAGCCCGGGTGGACTGTAGAAAGCATGAATAATAAACCAACGACAGAATACAACACGCGGATTTACCCGACGGGAAAGTAAAAAAAAAAAAAAAAAAAAAAAAAAAAAGATGGTTCCGATGCTGAAAAAGAGACGGTATCAGCAGATGAAGGGTCGCGAGTCCATCCCCCCGCCCTCTGAGCAGCTCACGTGCACAGAAAGTCAAGGCCGAGTCTCCTGGCCACGCTTTGCCAGTCCCAAACGGATAGCCAATCGCCTACATCCATCAGGTACCAGACCTCTTCGAGCACCTCAAGTGCCCGGTCGCAGTTGCGGAGACCAGTGTAGCCCCGGACCGACCGGATGATGGCGCGGAGCCGCTCCTGCTGCGCCGGGTCAAAGCACGTGGTGCCGATGACCACGCTTGGCATCAACAGGAGCGTCAGCGCGGGATCGGATGGCTTGAAGCCCTCCATGATGGCCAGAGACTCCTCGACCGTAGACGTGATGCGGTTGTCGTGCTGCAGAGGACGGCGGATCGGGGGTGGAGACGCCGGCCGTTGTTCGTCAATGACGGCGCAGCTGGAGGACCCGGCGTCGGACTCATGCATCGAGCTCGTCCTCGACGGGCCCCTAGAACTAGGCTCGCGCTTGAGCTGCATCGACGACGGGAAACCGCCCGCCGTGGTGGGGCGGAGGCCGGGAGACGAGGCGCAGCTCGTAGCGGTAGAAGGTCGAGAGATTTGCGAATGGCGGCGGGACGAAGATGACGAAATGGAGGTCGCTATAGAGGTCGCCACCGAGAAGACCGACGGGCGTCTCTGGGGGGACGTGGGTGGGTAAATAGTACGGAATAGATGAAGGAACATCATGTGCTTGTAGACCAGGCCTACCCGGTGCCGGCTATCGCCCGGCGGCCAGGTCGGCATCCATTGCTCGATGGCCTCCTGGATCTCCTGTGCCTGATACAGGATGTGATACGTTACCACGGTTTCGGAGCCCTTGTAGATGTTCTCCCTGATCGTATTCCGGATCGTTGTAATGTGGCAAAGATACTGGAACAGGCCGTCGGCGACGCCTATGAGCCTGGGTGAATCGAGGGGAACCAGAGAGGTCCAGTCTGCCGAGGCCAGGCGCGGGTAATTACTTGTGGGGTGCCACAAGAGCTCATCTGCGTAGATGTGATACTGGAAGAACTCGGCGATGAAGGCCAAGAAGATGGGATCCTCGGGGGGCGACTCCTGGATAAGTCGCTTGTAGCCACCGAGGTGGACTCGGTGAGCGCCGTGCGGTTCGCCCTCGATCAGTGTGGTGACGACTAGGCAGAGGATCTGGGCGTAACGCGCGGAAAGGATCGTCGTCTTGTCGACCCCATCGTCCTCCTCGGTGCGGTTCATGTCGGCGTACAGCGTCTTCATTGCTTGCTCTTCGTGATACGCCGACCTTTCCTGCAGGGCCTCGCGGTTGGTCGTCGGGTTCTTCTCCAGGAGTTTTGCGCCATACGGCGTGTCAAAGTCGATATGTTTACTGCTCATGGCGAGAATGGAGTGCATGACGCCCTGGTGGAGGTTTGCCAAAGGCAGGATAATGTCTTTGAAGGCGTTCCTGGCCTCCCCTTCGACGGTGAGGACATTGCTAAGATGTACCCCGTAATGCCGCCAAAAGATTTTGTCCTCGACCGTGTCGACGCCGTTGAACAGTGGTTGCATGGTAAAGACAAGGGACTCCTCGTCTACGGTGTGATCTTTGGGTTATTAGTCAGACAATACGCGTACGGCACATACACCAGGTTGAGAGGCAGAGAGGGACTCACCGGTCGTCGCCTTTTCTTTTCCGCTTCTCCAGAGTTTCTTCTCCTGATAACCCTCGCACACGACGGCGTTCTTCTCGCAGTTCATACCTATCGCAAGAGCCGGGTTAGGTGCGCCCCTACTTCGTATCTCGAACACTGGACCTACATCTCGGCTTCGCCTCGTCGCACTTCTTCTTTCGTCTTCGGCAGGTGATACACCCTGTTTTAGAACGGCCCTTGGTGACCTTGCTCGGGTTAATGATGGGCGCCACGGGGTGTTTGCGAGGCCGTCCACGGGGGCGTTTCTGTTTCGGCTGGGTTGCGGATGCGATCAGAGATGCTTGTGCTGGCGTTAAGGGTGCCTCCTTCAGATCGTCGAGATTGAAATCGTCGTCCGTGGGCTCGAGTTTGGGTACGGTGAGGATGTCATCCGAGTCCTGTTCCCACACAATGTCGTTGTCAGCGTCGTCCCCGTCACAGGTCTCGGCGTGGCCGGTGCTCCAGGAGTCAGTGCAAGACGAGGATGCGGAGTGTACCATTGTCGGAGCGCAGGATGGATCCATGTTTGCAATGTCCATGCCGGTACTGACGGGAGACAAGGGGCCAGCGTGAGAGTGAGAGTGGGAGTGAGAGAAGTTGGTGGACGTCATCCAAGCGGCTGCCGCTTGGGAAGCGGGCGAGTGCGGTAGGAGCATATCGTCTTGCATGTTGTCGTCATACATGTTGTCGTCTGATGAGTTGCTGCGATTATCCGACCACGAAAGAGCCCCTTCGTCCGACAAGGTTGATAAGGCAGTGAGTTCCATGGCTCGTCAATAGCGAGACCATGCCAATAGGGAATGGTCAAAATGGAGGTTGATGTGCCCGACCCTTAAAGATACAAGTCGGGGAAGAACAAGTGGCGGCGCGCTGGGGTTTCGACGGTTGTTGGACTGTCGATCAGATATCAAAGGCGGGAGGACGCCATGGGGCGGAATGCCAACGAGGTCGAAGTGGGGCAACGGACGGCAACAGCAAGCCTTCTTGAGGACAAGTGGTCGTGGCCTCTAGTCAGACTGAGATAACGGTTGATGGAGAGGAGAGAGTGTGTGAGTGATGGAGAGGATCAAGACTGGCTGCGAGGAGAGGCTCAAGAAGAAGGAGAAAAGGGTAGATCGACGGAGAGCCGACGCGGAATGGAGGGGCTCAGATGGGTGGATAGATGATCGCTGGGTCTTATTTGGAACGCAGCTTGGCCGTCGACGCCAAGTGGGAAGGGACGGAGGGTCGTTGGACGGCAGAACATGGGGCCTGGCGGCTTCGAGGGGGCGGGATATGTCTGCAGATAGCTGCGCTGCCAGTGGGCAGGACATCGGGACATCGGGACATCGACAGGGTTTAGAGGCGAGCGAGAGCGAGAGAAGACGTGCAGAGAATCGATGCTCTTCCCATGTGCATGCACTAAGAGGTCCCCTAGCATCTTAGTGTAGCTCCCCACATGCAAGGTGTACATGGGAGAAGGTGTACATGGGAGGGAACACTACTTGCGAATGGGGGGGAGTCTTGTTTCCCATACGATGATGGGCGGTACATGGGGCGGATAAGGACGGATGGGTGTGTGGGATGGATGGGATGCGAGTTGAGGTCTCACGTCGTACCGAGTATGCCAAGACCATATAAGAGAGAGAAAGAGAGAGAGGCATGCTTGATGCTGGTCAGGCCAGGCCTCCTCCTCTCGCACCTCCGCCCTCCAGAGAACACAGCATCTAGTGGTAATGCCGTGGGTTTCCCGTCGTGTGCCGTGCGTGTATCCGTACCGTGGGCCAGACCATGGCGAAGACAGAGCCCGGTAGCTATCGTATATCGAAAAATAAAGAGCAGGGCCACGACGGAGTTGCTGTCCGCTCGGCTGCCGTCCATGGTGGATGGCATGTGGGGTTTGTCTCTTGTCGGCACTGTCTATCCACTCTTGGTGATGGTGCGGTCAGTTTTATTTTTTCACCATTGCAGTTACGAATGAGGAGACCAGCGGAAGACAGACCAGACCAGACCAGACCAGACCAGGCAAGGCAAAGACTCTGAATATGTGTGGTGCATCTTGCCGTTGTCCCTGTTTGCTCCTCTCTCTGTCTCTCTCTTTCGTGTTCTTACACACACACACACACACACACACATCCGTCCTCCCTGGTCCTCCTCGTCTTCCTCCTCCACATCCCTTGACTCTTCTGGGGCCCTTGCCCATCCATCAGCCCTGGTCGCTGCTAGCGTGGTGTGGCCGACCACCCCTGCCCGTCCAAGTGAAGTACTCTCAAGTAATGAAAGCCACTAACCGCGCAGGATAGCATCCTCACGATGGCTCAGAGTATTTGAACTCGCAATCGTAGGATTCGGTGGTGTTGTATTAACAAGGGCCAATCTGGCCAAAAATTGAACATGAAAAATCAAATGAAAATACGTATGGACTGTAGGCACACCCTCGAAAGCAAGCCATGCTTGACAACAAAGTATCGCGGCGTGGAGACTCCACCACGACAGAAATGTGAGCACGACAACCCCAGGGTTAGTGTAAGAAAGATAGGCTTGGTGAGAGGACTGGACAGTAGAAGGGCCCCGTTCGTCAGAATCGACGATGATGAAACGCAGAGATGAGCAAGTGGCCGATCGCCCATCGGCGACTCATGAGTCGTGCTCCGGGCAAAAGCGGACGGGCCTGTGGCCAGGAGCAGAATGAAGCCGTTGCGCCAACGCGCAGGGGGTAGGCGGATGGACTGGTGGTGCGGCGTCGTCTCTCAAATGAGCGAGTGTACTGTAGGTAAAGAGGCCAGGCCGGGACTGTGCCAGACAGACAAGGATGGTCGGGAATCGCGTCGTGTTTTGTCGAGAATAGTGTGGAGGAAAGGAGGGGAGTTATGGCGGAACCCGGAGATGGGCAACGGGGCTTCAGCGCCATCGCATCGTCTTTTGTCTATGAATGGCTGTTGCTCATGCTCGAATGGACGAGTCGCCAATCAAACGGTTCGGCTCACGGTAGCTCGGCGTGCCCCATAGTGTAGACGGCCTCCGTTTTTGGAGAGGGGGCAGACGGCGAGTCAACGTTGGTCGGTACTTGGTCTTGGCTGTTGGAACAGCGGTGCGCCGACGGAGGTCGACTGTACCATGATATCATGGTGGGTGGGGAGACGGAGGGGTCTTGCTTATTAGGCCTGTCAGTGCATATGCAGGAGGCTACATTGGGAGAAACGGCTGCCTCTAGTTTTGTTTCTGACCTTAGTCAAGAGACGGGCAACAACCTCTCGGCGAATTAGCACAAGCCAGTCCATGTACCTGGCCAGGCTGGTGTTGAGAGTGGAAAAGTTGGATAATGGGTGGGTGGGATGGCGCCGCATAGGGTGTGCACTGGACGGGCGGTGGACCTCGAGCCGCAGCCTCCGTAGACATGTGTTTTTCCTGCCTCGTCGCGCCAACTGCCGCGTCGCACATGAAGAGAGGGAGAAGGGGGGAAAAGGGAAATCGGGAGGGGATGGAGTTCGTGAGGGCGATGACTTGACCCGTATTATTACGAAGCATGGTAGGGACCAACCACGGCAGGGCGAGCGCCCAGGGGATTTAGTTGGACTAAGTGTCGCAAGTACCTGGTCTCTGCAGGACTGATTCAAACCTTTGGGCAGAGACACATACATGGCCGGCATGGTGGAGTTGCGCGTTGCGTAAGTAAGGTGAGGGAGTGAGCGGTGCATCGCGATGCGAGCAATTCCCATCTGACTGGTTGAGTTGAGGGCAGGATTCGCCTCGATGAAACCTGAAACTTTGCCGGGATGGATTCTCTCCTTTTTGTGCCTTCTTCCACCTTTCCCACTGCGCTGTCACCGCGTCGTGCCGAGTTGTCTGCAATGCGAAGGCGGTGGGCTGGGCTGGGCAGGGCTGCATTTGCATTGCCTCTCGTGCGGGCGGGCCGGGGCTTGGGACTGGGAGTCATTGACATGGTCTTCATCGTTGTCGTTGTCGTCGTCGCCGCCGCCGGCATGACGCTACCACGGCATGTTTTGATGGACTGCTAGCAGAGCGGCGTCTCGTATCCCTCCTCTCGCCTCACATGTTTGGGCGGCCGATGGAGAGAAGTCGGCTTGACACGGTTTGCGGGGGGGTCGACCTGTCGGGCGGCGGTCAGTTCGATTAGGGCGAGGATCTAGCATATGCCGTGCTGGGCGGCGGTGGCTGTCAACGCTGGAGTGAACGAGCTCGGACGACACGACGGGCTGACCTGCATTGTTAGTTGCAAAAGAAGCAGAGTTCAGGAGAGGCCACGGGCATGAATGACTGACCCTGCCCTGCCCTAGCGGATCGATGCTCTGCGCTGTGCTGCACCTCCGAAGTCTAGTCGGTGGGGAGAAGACCGGTCGATGATCCGAATCGGTGCTGCTGCTGCTGCTGCTGCTGGCCGGCTGGTACAGTGAGTGGCGCCTTGGACTGTCACCCGGTCTGTTCCCGAGGGAGAAGCAGAGAGAGGATGGCGAATGGGAGGCGTGATTCGGCATGTTCCATGGCGGTGCACCGCAATGCGTCTTGGCTTGCTTGAGTGAGGCAAAGAGGAAACATGGGCCTTGCAAGGGCAGGGAAATTCACTCGAGTGTCTCTGTCTCTGTCTCTGTCTCTGTCATTCTGTGTCTCTCTCCTTGTCTCTCTCTCGCGTCCCACCTTGGCCCATTCTCTCTCGATCCTTCCACCAAACTTCCATTCTCATGATACATGCCTTCCTTCCTTCCTCCTAATCCCAGACAGCGGAGGAAGTGCATCGCGTCCGCACCTTCCACATGCCTGCCCGCCCACGCACCCACCAACCAACCAACCAACCAACCAACCAACCAACTGACTGACTGACTGACTGTGCGTCCCAAGCAGCATAGCAGGAAAGAGAAAAAAAGAAGGAAGGATGGAAGGAAGGAAGGAAGGAAGGAAGGAAGGAAGGAACCTTGATGAACGGCCCTTCCTGTCGGCCCACATGTGCCGTTGATATCGGCATCGGCTATTACCTACGGATACCTATGTACATAGGTACGTATACCCACGGATTGGTCGCCCGCGAAATTGGTACCTAAGCGATCTGCAACTCTGCGGCTGTGGCACGTGAGAGAGAGGCAGCAGGACCTACTTGATTGCACGCTATTTTAACGTGCGTGATCCCGTCCCCTTTCCGTCCTGTCAAGCAAGGCAAGGACGACGTCAAACCTTTCCGTCGATGCCAGTCACCGTTCCGTGGTGCACAGTGCGCCCAACGGACTCGGCTGCTACCTACCTTAGTCCACATCATTAAACTATCTGGACGCTTTAATAGCATGAGACCCACTGTCAGCCGCTGTAGAGATGAGGGGGCCGCCCCGCTGACAACCAGCAACAGATAAGCCGCTAAGCCCGAGGAGGGGAAAGGGAGTGCCCCCTGCGCACTGTACTGTGGAGATGCCGCTACCTGCCTGCCTACTATGTACTTCCCTGATCCTCCCTGCCCGTCTTGCCTGCCAGGGACCCTACCCTGCCACCTGCCTACCTACCCTTGGTTCCTTTCTCTCCCGTACTTCACTCGTCCATCTATCCTGCCTTCCCTTTCCCCAAGTAAGTATTCGTACATCGTAGGTAGGTACGCAAGACTGGTCCAAACGACGAGAACCTTCCCACCTCGACGGTTGAGGTACCTACCCATCTTGGTATCCTGTTGAGTCAGCCATGACAGCTTCTGCCTCTGTCCAAGGCTACCTGCTTTCGGGCCTTACCCCGACGGAGAACACTCCGTTCCGTACCTGACTCTCCGAGATGCCATCGACAGAACAGAGACGCAGCGGGCCTCCTCAAATCTTGCATCTTGAATCAGTATTCCGTCCCGTATTCCTACTTGCTCTCAGATTGTCTGACCTTTCCTTGTACTGAGTACCTAGGTAGAATCGCCGCGCTCGGAAATCGTGGCACAGACCCCCCGTCCCTATACGGGAGACGTCTGTGTCTGCCTGCCACACATGTTCGTACACTCCAAGTACCACCCATGCATCCATCCATCTCAGCTAGTCGCCCATTCGAGGTATCCATTCGACAGGCGTCGGCCACTACACACACATACACACACACCACCGTCCGTCCGTCCGTCCGTCCGTCCCCCGTTGTCGTTGTCAAATCGATTGACTTTGCATATCCTTCGGACCCGGAGCCCGCCCCGACAACATGCCGAGGCCTACGCTTGTTCTCTCTTGATTTCCCGTTCCTCTTTTACGTCATTGCCTGCTTCCTCCGCGCCTCGCTTTCGTCCTCAGCTCCGGTTTTGGTCGACGGCCATCGTCCAAGTTTCTATGCTCCCAACACCGAACGACCGATTTCGCCCAGGAATACTTCCGGCAAATGTCGGACCAGATAAGCCCTGTGCCATGGGGGGGGGGGGGGGGGGGCACTCCCACCTGCGCGCCAGAATGTACTGTAGGATCGCATGAATCCGCCAATGGTCCCCTCCATGCATGCATGCACGCACGAATATTGTTGACGATGGGTAGCACCGGCCGGTGAGATTGGGTTTCAAAGTCGGACTGAACCCGCTCCTCATGAGGTTGCCACAGTTTCAAGCCTCGGCGGATTATGGCTGCGTCCAGACGTCTTTGGCTGCAATTCTCCAAGCCTCCAGCAGCAGAAGCAGCGCTGTTGCCTCACGTGCTCGAATCCGAACCACCTGCCTCGTCTTGTGCCGCCTGCTGCCGATCCAGCAGATCTCGGTTTCTTTTGGAACCATATTCAGCCGGCAATACGATTATCCACTTTCACCCTTGCTCCGGTCACCAAGCCTGGGACGCCTTATCCTGTCGACCATCTTTACGATACATAATTAGTACGGATACATCGCCCGCCCAAGTCGGCAACAGCCTCGCGCTATTTAACCTCCCCCCCGGAGTCTCCGTTCGGGGGGAGGACAGGCTTGCCTGCGGCGGCGTTACACGGATTGGCTCCGGCGCGTTGCTTTTGGTGATCCACTGACTAATTACCTACCAGAACGACCCCTGATGTGACAACATACTCCAAGTGCCATGCATCTTGACCGAGGTTGAGGTTGGCTTCCCCAGAGTTGCTCAAGAAAAGAAATCTAACATATCTTCTATAGTGGATAGGTAAACCCCATCTTCGCCTGTGTCAAGTGAAGCCAAGCCTGGCATGTCTTGCGACTCGTTGGTCTCGATAATTGGTGCGGTGGTCCAAGCAGTGCTAGTGTGCCATCCGCTATCGGCAAAAACGCTCACGTTGGACGGCATAATGCGCCGAGCCGTTTGTTCTGGAGTCCAAGCGGGGAGGGGTCGTATCCGTAGTGGTTCTCGCTGAGCTTGAGCCCCTATCCGGCTCTGCTCTCGTTGCGGACATAACCTGGTGCGTGCCCCCCCACGCTGGTGTTATTGAAGTTTGCTCGCATATCGATTGTCCTCTTTATTGGGACTAATCTGACAAATATCCGTAAGCATTCCCAAGCATCCGTACACTGAGCGTGATCACCAAAATCTCCGCGAGTGCCGTTTTCCGACGCGTTAGTACATCGCAGCCGTCCTCGCTGACCAAGCTGCGAGGAGCGAGAGCCCCAAAGTCCCTGGCCATGGGTTAAGGCCTGACGACATTCATTTCCCATCCACTAGACCTCCCGCTAGTCGTTTGTGCTTGCGAAGCTAGTAAATGCCCGTCGCGGTTGCGAACATAGGGCCCGTAACCCACAGCCTACCCGCTGCAACTCATGGACACCCCCCCGGTCCCACGACGGGTCATGCTCACAAGCGCCACACAGCTCTCCGCGCCGCCTAGGGGTTGCTCCCAAAGTGATCAACAGGTATGGCATCGAGCCGACTGGGCCTGTAAACTTCTCGTCATTTGCGTGCAACATATCAGGCCGGAGATTATGGCAATGGAATGTGGTATTGGATCTTTCTGATATCCAGACCTGGATCGCAGCCGCAGTCATCATAATTGCCGACAGTCAGAAGAAGGTTATGAAGGCCGATATCTCCCGACACGCAAGATGACGAATTACATGCCGAGCTACTACGATCGAGGTTCGCCAAATATACGGAGTATATATGTATATACATATATAAGCGCCCCAGCGCCACATCTGGCGCTGGGACAGAGGGCATGCAGTATTTACTTATTCGTCTGGGGGTTGAGACTTGTGGCTGAGACATGTATGCAGCTCGTGCTGGGCGAGGGCCACTTGACTGGCCTCCAGGCATCCCCCGTCCAGTGGTAACCCGATAGCGTGCTGTCGGGTTACCCAACATGGCATTCCAGCGCGTCGGAGTCAGTGTCCGTCAAGGCATGCTCGACTTCGACTGACAGCCAAAGGCTCATCCAACCCAGCTCAGCCTGGCCCATGATGTCCATCTCATATTGGGGGCGGGCTTCTTAGGGACGTCATGGGTTGAACCCATATCGCCCTCCCAAGTCTGCGCGCCACGACCTCTCGTCATAGATTTCACGTCCCCTTCTAGTACAAGAGGTAAAGTGCGCCAAGGCATAATGAAGCGACGCCAATCGCCTCATTCCCGGTTGTGGCTATGGGTAGTGAACAGTGGTTTGTCAAACTGGGCATTGCATCTTCTTGTTGACCGTTAACGCGACGGGAGGGGGGATCCATACCAGCCAACGTCCTAGCACCCCCCGATAAACAGTGAGTCCGACCGTCCGGGGGGAAGGTTTGGCCCATTGTTCGATCTAGCTATTCCCCTTCATCATTTTGACTTTCGAGACGGTGCGTGCCGTCGACGGCTGGTCTCCACAGGTATTGGATCACCACTAGCGTGCCCGCCTGCCCGCCCGCCCGTCCGTTCGCCTTTCAACCAGAACATCGCTCGGTATGGATCATGGTTGATTACTTTACTCGCTATAAGATTCGCTTTCCAACTTCATGCCTTCTCCGATATTACTACAACCGTGGCGTTCCAAGGCTAGGCTGCAGGGCCAGCGTTGCAGTTGGTGCAACGAGGGTCCGTTGAAACCCGCATCAAATGTTACTGATCCATCATCCCACAGGGCTCATATAATCATCATTAACTCCTGTGTCCCTATATGGACCGCCAAAAGAAGACTCATGCTGCCAAACACAGAACACATACTGTACGTCAGCTGCTGGACAGCCCCCATTGTAACCTCAGTCGGACTCGCAAGCGGAACTACAACTACACTATCCCATCTTACACAACGGAACACCATTTTTTACTGTAGTCAACCCTAGATCCATGGTCCAGTGGCAGGATCCTGGGCTATGCCTGTCATGAATAAGACAGTCTAACTTCAGAACTCTTAGCGTGGAGGTTCGTATAGCAATTGCAAGTACTCGAGGGTACTTTACACGACCCCCACCAACATTAAGCCCTCGTGCTTCATTGGTGCGCATTCGATTCGTTTGCGACTCACCTTCCTTGCCCTTGGCCCATTTTGTGACTGGACTTGAGCTGTGGGGTTCTGACCCTCATTCCTGCTCAGCAGGACTCTTGACCGTGGTTCGCTGCTCGGCCTCCTTGTGTCTCCATGCTTAGACGAAAGGGGGAGTGGGTTCCTCAAAGAGGACCGGAGACCCTCTATACCGCTGCAGAGCCCGCTGCAGATTCGGGATTTTCGCAGGGAACAAACAAGCGGATGATTCATCTGAGACGATGTTCTCGTCGATTGCTTGAGGTGGCTCTATCACATCAAACCCCCCCCCCCCTTTCTGCGGTAGACTGCATGCCCGAAACCAACGGATCTGTCGCAACACCTTCTGCTCTCGTCGTTCCATTCCGCCGTAGTACCACAACACCACGGGGAGCGCGAACTCGATGTTCCCCACACGAGTCGTGAAAGATCTTCAGAACCCGCCCACGCTTGATGCCTGCCGCTCGCGCCGTCGGGGGGCTCGTACTCCTTGCCCGCATCGCGTCAGAATTTCCGTTGTCCACAACTCCTTTCGTGTGTTCCGCGACTCTCGTAGTATAACTACTGTACATTACCGGTTGTATTTCTGCCTTTGAACCGAAGAATAGGTGCTGGTTCCAGCCAGACGTCCGGTGCTTCAAAAGTTCGGACGTGACCTCACACTGCCAAGTGCCGAGCTTCACTGAGCTCGCTGAAAGGCAAGATGTCAATTTAGCGGAAACACCGTCCGAACTACCCTCGTCAAGGACGCGAGCCGCCGTCACGACCGAGATCAAAACAAATCTTGAACCGATTTCAAACGCACGGAGTAGCAAAGCCCTTTTGGTGGGCACCAGTCACCTTCAGCTTCCATCGACCCACAGGCCCCCCCCCTCCACAGCATCCTTCGTCGCCTCTTCGTTCCCGCTTGTGTCAGGCGATTTGAAAGATTGGGTTGTCCTTGATCGAGCCGATGCTTCTTCGAGTAAGGCGCCGTACGAACCTGCACCTTCTCCGACGGCCTAGTTATCTGCAGCACAGACACTGCGTGCATAGTATTTCCTCCCGAAGCGGAGCTTGTGATGGCGTAATGTTCGGGGGGGGCTGGGGTTGGGCTACCTATCAATCAGCTGGGCCGCCTCCACAGATGTGATTCATGCCAACTTGGTCAGTGACAATCATTCAGCTTTGGCGCCCGATTGCTCGCCATCATCTTTCTCTTGGACAATAGCTCTGATAGATCGACCACTAGCGCACGCCCTGCACTGCGATTAACAGGGCACAGGCATCAAACACCGGCCAACTCATTCCTGGCGTCGCGGACAGGACTGTCCCAGCAAGAAATGGCGGTGTCTGAGCTGCACGGTTCCAATAACCCGAACACGTTGGTTTTGAAGCAGGGAATAGGCCGATTCCAGATCGCCGGGAAAGGGTATCACTTGGAAAACACTTCAACCTCATCGAAACGTCCCCACGATATACAGTCGCGATGGACACAGCGGTCATCAGACGTGACCCGCGATGTACATAGTAGGTTTTGTTCGTTCTTTTCCTCTTTGCACCGCCTCACACTAGGGAATGGACAGACTTCCGGCTTAGTTGGCACTTGCGGTGAAGGCTTCATCCCGGCACTCTCTGAGACTTTTCCGATCGGAAACGGAGGTGTATGCCTAGGACCGCCTCGTGGCCGTCTACAAGCCCGAGTCAATTCTAGCTCGTTGATGAAGGTGGCATCCAAAAGACTAGCCTCTCGTTAGTTCCCAATGCCTAGAACTGCTTCTGAACCTGCACCAGAGCAATATTCTGGTCATCGTTATCAGGGTACTGATGTTGAATACCTGTGAGAACTATCAGAGAGCAGTCGCCGGGAACCCCTCCCTCAAAGCCATTCTGCTCAGCACGTCGACGATATTCAGTCTATATTGCGCAGCGTGTGGCAGATCTCCCGTGGCCTACAGGGCCTAATCTCGATAGCCTGGTCCCACAGCATGTTGACAGCTTATGGCCACGTATCTCAGTGGTTCTTTTCGCCCTGATGCTTGGGTATACCCGGCAGGGAGCTCGCCATTCTACATACCGTAGTGCATAAAACGAGATTCAAAATGGAGCAGGGTTTACATGCATATATGCGTGGGCCGAAGATCGAAGTTTGTGAAGCCAGATCCATTACGTCACTAAAGTGTGATATTCAATACGATGTTTGCGCACCAACTGGTGCCCGGGGGCCCTATACCAGAACTTGACCGCTTGGCTTACAGACGGGATTGCAATCGATGCACATATTTCGTGCATGACCAGTAGGTGGGGCAATGATCAGTGTGAGGCCCAGTGGCTGCCAGTCTTCGGCCTCAAAATCCAGAACAAGATATACCTCCTTGTAACCTTTGACCCGAGAGCGTGGATGATGATAGGCCCGCCTTTTCCCCCCTCGTGTGATGGAGGATGCATGACCTGCACCCATCTGGACGATCAGGTTGGATAGATGTAAATGCCAGGGCATCTGCTCGGATGCAACCTTCAGCCCGGCCAGAATAATTAATGTGCGAACAAACTATACGTTTTCGGAGTTTACTATAAGCGAAATCAAATAAGCAATGGGTTTCAAAGTCATCGACATGATTTTGAGTCAATATGATGGAAGATGTGATTATTTACTTGGCCAAATGGGCGCCCAAGGCATGTGGCAAATGACAAGCGTGTGACATATAACCAAACAATATGTCTGGACGGTGAACTACCCGTCGTGGTTTTAGAGCCTGATCAGTGAAGGACTGAAAGAACCGTCAGCTACTCAAATGAAATCCTATTCTATTCCTGATGCGACAGTCCGCCAGTTGAAAATGGCGTATTCCAGTCCTGAATTAATCTACTTATTGTTCCATTTGGTCTAGTAGGTGATCTGTCATTAACACACCATGGCGACCCGACCAACCCTTCATAGCTAGCACATCTTCTCGTCTAACATTATACCTACCTACTGGCTTTTGAACCATTCTGAGCCGGTTACAGTACAAGCCACAACTCATACTGACTTGTTCCTTCTTCTTTCTACTTCATCTTCCTTTTTTTTTGGCTGTGTTCTGTAATGAAAAGGCTTTACTACAAAGGCACGTAAGCATATCCTGATCGAGACACAGTAGCTTCGGCGAGGAACTTGCAAGTTTACTAGATGCCTTAGTCTGGAACCACCATACGCTTTTCTCGCCGCCTCTCCGTTCTCTTACTCTACAATGTAGCTTAATAGCTTGCTGTTGTGCGGTGAGATGTACCGTAGTATTCATTTTGTATGTTCATGTTGAGCTAAATGATGCCTATAAGAAAATCGACTCTTTAGTTTAAAGAATCAACTCTCAGTGGGGTATTAGTTACACTTTGACGGTACATATATACTATACTAGTATAGCACTTGACTTCTCTTTTGCCAGCAAATGTCTTCAAGCCTCTTACATAATGATCATTGAGCACGTTCTTGCCTCAGGTGTAGATAAGGACATTAACTGACCTATTTCATATCTATATCACATCTGACTATCGCAAATGATACCGAACATTTGGCATATGACAAATGATGAACGCGCGGTACTTGTAAGAATGCGAAATAATTCCCATTCAATCATTGGGTTTCTCTCTTCTCAGACTTAACAACTCATCAGTCGATCATATTGTTTGGAAGGGAAGCCAGATATCGTTGGTTAAATGCAAATATCCAAAAGATAGGCTGGAGACTTGTTTGGTATTTTAGAGAACTAACAATCATCGTAGCATCCAAGAAGTGGCTCATCCCGGATAAACTATCCTCCTCGAACCACATCACTTCGGCCTAATTAGGCACTTTCAACTTCATATACAAGGGGATGATTTTATTTTCTTATGAATCGTCAAGTAATGGTAAATACAGTAAGGATTGATAACGGTTCTATTAACAAAATCTTCTTCTGCCTCTCGGCGCAAGTTCTTAGACTACCATTAATATAACATTTGACAAAAGCAAACTTCAATGAAAGTTTTACATACCTATAGACGACTCAAGAAACGAGCCTTTATTGGGCACTTGATGTTTTGAATCATGTGCTTACTATGTTTTAAGGTGCCGGGAAGAAACGGTTGTAGATCATACACTGATACTAGTTTCGGAACCGGACCCAAAGCGGCTAGCCACCATAATGTGTGCCCTCTTTGACGACCGGCCTTCTCATTGTTTTGCAGGCTTTGATAGACTCCACGATGTTCTTTCTCTCGATTTTGGCTGCAAACGCCCTTCCGCGTTGGAGTTCTATTATAGTAGCGAATGTTGTGATCTGACGGTGCAGCCAAGCTCAGTAATGGTCGTATATCCTCTTGCTACGTCATAGCGAATAAATATTAGGTGTAGCTGGAACTTTTGAGGCATTGTTTTTCTATTGTTGGTGACAGAGGTCGAGAATAACTCGTTTCCAGCTTTTGTGAAAGTTTCAGACATGATGAATGAATAAAGGCCGAGGCGCGAATGACTTCATCACCAAGTCTTGAATGTGTCCGCCTGCGGTACTAAGGTCTTTGAGAACTTCGTAGGACACATGACCATTCTCGGCGATTTCTTAGAATACGTCCGGTCTGCCGAGGTCATAGAGGTAATGGGGGGCGGTATTCTAGCATCGGATGCCACTTTTGGCTAGCAGCCGGGTGTAAATACCGCTTGTCTGGGCGGGTTTGCTTGCCAAGAATATTAACTTGGATAGTATGCGGGAAGTCGGAGAGTCAGCAAGTAATCCAGCACAAGGATACTCCTACAAGCATGTAGACATTTCAAAGGTGCGACAACATAACGACGCTGACGTCAATGAAACAAGTTTAAGAAGGTTTGAAGGACTCGGCGATGGACAAGCGATTTGCGGGGAATCGTTCGCGGGGAAAGGGTTCAAAGTCTGGAAAGTGAAAGTCTATGAGATTGGCGCTGACCTTTGAGTGGTCAGGTTTCCTAGGATGCAGCATGATGCTCTGAGGGTCTCCCTCTTACTCAGGGTCGCTTGCAGGGCCATCGGTTCTTATTTTGGCTTTTAAATACCACCCGACACGTCCTGCAGAGTCATGACAGATTTTGTCTTCTTTGAGTACCATCATCCATCATTTCTTTTATGAATCCTTCATGCTGCTTTAATGAGATTCCAGTATGAACTACTCCACTGCCTCCCAGTCACCTCCTTACCACAACGCTGGACCCCCAGCAAATTCTAGGTCTCATGTAGCGGCTTGGCCTCGCGAGAACGAAAAGAATGACCACGACCACGATACGCCGTCGACAAAATACAACGATGATACTCGATACTTAGAATCGACGCAATCTTCCTTTGATGCGCAAGCGCAGGCACAAGGAGGTGCCCTTTATCGAGATGGCAAGCTCATTCTTCAACCAGCTCCGACACAAGATCCGCGGGATCCCCTCAACTTGCCCCTATCACGAAAAGTGCTAGCTTGCTTTTGCCTATCCTGTTTTGGTGCGCTGGCCGCTGCCGCTGAGTTGATCTTGGGCGCCATGTTGCCGGTCTTCGCCCTGGAGTACTCAGGCATCGATCCAAAGCTCCTCAAGTCGCTGACCGCATCTGGTGGTCTTCCTGCCGGTACAGATCCGCTGAAATACCTCTCCATGCTACCGAATGCCCCGCCGATTGTCGAGATCTACCTTCTGGCTTCGCTTCCCGTTCTGGTCATTGGCTTATCCAATCTTCTTCTGGTTCCATTGGCTATATCCGTCGGTCGTCGTCCCGTCGTTCTGACCACTGGCGTTGTCGCTATTTTGGGATGTATCTGGGCAGGGAATAGCCGCTCGTTACCATCGCACTTGTTGGCTCGTTGCGTTCAGGCTGTTGGCGCCGGTACTGTTGAGAGTTTGATTCCGTTTGTTCTACAAGACATGGTCTTTGTCCACCAACGAAATTCATGGATCTCTGGCGTGTTTGCGGCTCAAGGTGTTATTATTATAGTACTTGGCGTTGCTACACCACAAATCATCATCGATTTGAGTTGGCGTTACATGTATTTTCTTACTGCTGCTGGTGCTGCCTTTTTTCTTATTGGCGTCTTTTTCTTCATGCCCGAGACCAGGTGGGAGAGAACCCGCGCTGAGATGAGTAAGTACCAAGATACCCAACATATATATATATATATAGCTACACCTTCAGATTAGCTAACAGAAACTGTATAGATGGTGTGCCTCGCAACGAGTCTGGCTACAAGCACGCCCCAAGAACTTTCCGATATAACATTGCATTTTTTCACGGCGAGATGCAATGGCGAAAAGGCTGGAATGCCTTTATTGACACGCTGCGAACATTCTTTTATCCACATATATTCTTCATCACTATGCTTAATAGCGTGATGATTGCTTGTGCATTTGCAGCTGGATATACTGTTGGACCTGCACTCATAACGGCGCCGTGGTCGTAAGTAATCGCACCTTCAGTGGATTTCAGGAAATCTCTCTGACCATTACTCCTCAAGATGGAACTTCCTGTTACTTGGCCTCTGCCTTGTCCCCGTTCTTATTGCAGCCATTGCTGTTGCCTTGGTCACAGGAAAGGCTGCTGACTGGGTGGCTAATCGCATAGCCAAGAAACGTGGAGCTCGTCTCCCAGAAAACCAACTTGTCAATATCATCTTCCCTACTCTCTGTGGCATCGTAGGCTCTGTCATCTTCGGTCTGGCGGGTTCCAACCAGCAGGACTATTCCTACTTCACGTTCCTTGCCGGATTTGGAATGATGGCTTTTGGCTTTCTAGGTGCTAATACTATCGGCGCCGTCTACGTTCTGGAATGTTACCCTCATCTTGCAGGTCCAGCTTTGGTTAATATTGCGTCATTCAGATGCTTGTTGGCGTTCATATTGTCCTTTAAGATATCTGACTGGGTTGTGGAAATGGGATATTTCCATGCGATGATGATTTACACTGGCTTGCTTTCTGCTTTTGCACTGCTAGTTCCTGTAGTATACATCTATGGTCCTGCTTGGAGACGGCGATGGCCGGCTGATCACTTCGGAGACGATATGTAACCAAACTGATAGGAGAGTCTCAATTGTTGTTCCGTATATGATGATTACGGTCACAGTAGGTGTTTTAACCGTATATCAACATACTGACTGTAGGTTTGATAGCTGGCTTTCTACCGCTCCGAGACTTTCGATCGATTTATCTATTTGAATAGTTGATGTTTGCTTGGAACTAGCATCTTTTTAAGACCGATGACTTTCTAAATTCAAATGCCTCTCAACAAGACACATGATAAAATAAATTCAGGTACTGTAATCCCACTGTCCTAAGGATATGTCACGTGAACATCTGGTAGTCGACAGCATCAAGGCTAATGCCTGAAAGGCTAAGCTTTGCTTCCGTGTGAGGTAGAATCTTGAATCAAGATAGTGGGGGGGGCGAAGCCCCCATTTTTATAAACGCTAACTATTACCTAGGCATCACAAGCCAGAAGAAAAATAGCAGTTTTCTACTTAAAGGAATTGATCAAAAATCAGAGTATAGCAAGTCGTCAGAAATTGGCTCATAGCTTCGTCAGAAAATTCATTTGCAATTATTTAACAGATGTGATGACAAAAGCGGATGTGTAATTGCCACTGCGCAATTACGGCTTATATCACAATACACCCCCCCAAGTTTACAACACTATTTATCAGAAGGCTAGTAATATAGAACACTCTTGCTGATTACCTTCTAATTAGGTATATCTAGCTAAAGTATAGGTGGTGTCTTTAACTGCCCTGAACAGTGCTTGAACCTGGGCCCCTCGGAATTGTGGGGGTCTCTGATATAACCTATGCTCATGCCATTAAGGCACACAGAGGTCCAGGGTAGAGCGGGCTTATAACTGTGATGACAAAGCGGATCCGTAATTGCCACTGCGCAATTACGGCTTATATCATGACAACAGACCTAAGTGTTCAATTTCAGTACCAAGACCATACAACCTTGTGAATATTTGCTCACTCTGCTAGGCGCCAAACAAATTGACCCGCAATATCTACACTGGAATTTTGCGTTGATTTACTAGACCGGGGATGGATTTCCAGCTGACGGAAACTCTTTTCTAGCATCATGTTAGATTAATGACCTCATTATCACAATATTCTCACAACCTCGGCAAGGCAATGTCAAAGACCGGCGCTTCGTAGCCGATGAACTTCAGAAGCTTGCCACCCGCGTCCCAGAACATGTTAGAAATACTGTATCAATGTTAAATCATACGAAACTGTCATGATTGGCGCATATGGGTTCCTGAACTGGCATCATCCTAGCTGGTGAGTGTGTCGCACGGGGATACGTACTACAAAACGCCTCGGGGCACCCTTTTAAATCATGGCTCAAGACCAAAGTAGTACTCCAAGCTTAGTTATAGTAGATCAGGTGAGCAACTTCATCTAACTCTTTGGTTGAAGTGCCAATATTTGATTTCAGATTTATATGTAGAGAAGTTCGTTCTCGTGGCAAGAGGAGACCGCTGGATGGGGGAAGAAACTAACGCCCTGCAACTGGCCACACTTATGGTCTTCATGTTGAGGTCCGAAAACTACCTCGGTTACATTTCAATGGTACACAACCTAGTTGAAATTTCTTACGCACAATGTGCTAAACTTTAATGAAGAAAGCGCTGTGACATGATACCTTATTAATCTCGTGCCGTGGTAGTGGAAAATTCAATCAATCCCCCCCCTAACGCCGGATAGCTTCGAAGCTTCCAGCAATTCGCCCAGAAGATGAAAAATAGAGAACCTCATAACAAGGAATCCTTGCGCAGTTGACCATCCAGTTTGCTGTTGGGGGACACTGTGTCACTATGGATTGGAAACTCCAGTCAATCCAAGCTATATTGCCAAAGCATCCAGAAGAACGCCGAAAGAAACGCTCGAGCTCCAACGGCTAAGCGATCTGCTCTTGATCAGAGCCTGAGAGGTGTTCAACGCGATGGTGCACCCGTACTGTATTGCACAACTTCTGGAGATGTGCATGTGCCGCCAAGCTGATGGCGGCTGTGACCAGGATCCAAAATGTCGGCGGAGCGGAGCATAAGCTTTCCTTAGTACTTTCGGTGAAGTGGCACGACATCTGCAGACTAATTGCCAAAGACGCAACCACTTCTCAGCGAGCGGTTCCGGACACATAAACCCAGAGCCAAACAAAAACAATGAGCAAGGCGAGTAGGAAATTCTGCCTAGCGTAGACCGGAGCCGTTCAGTTAGCAGAATACGCATGTGATCAGGCAGAACGAAGTGTGAGATTGTTTGCTTCGCCAAGACTTGGTAAGCAGTTAACAAGCCAATCCACATTGAAAGACCATACCAACCTCTTCCTAATATTAGTATCAATCAATCTGAGGGATGATATTGATTCTTGGCAACAGGGTACATGATACCAGACAATACAGAGAGTAAAATTGAGTTGATTGGTCCAGGTTCATACTAAGTACTTTTAAACCTTGCTGACCCCGACTTTGTCGTTTAATGCAGGCGATATTCATCATGTCTGCCAATGCTACTGATATCGTAGAAGGTCAACTATTTAGATCTAGCAACTTGCCCTATTGCCAACTGGCTGGACTGCCATTACTGTCATGTTGTCACTCTCTGTGGTCATGGTAGGTCTGGTCATGTACCATTCCCAAATCAACGGATCAAGAAAACACTCGAGATTTCACTTTCAGAAATTGATGCTCCCGGGGTCGCAGAGTCGGCTGGTTCACCTCATTGTAAGGGAAGGGTGATCTATTTCTGAGCGATTACTGGGATGGGATGTCAGGTATCAAGCAGCGCTCAATCGGTTCTACGTGGACAAGATCGCAAGTACATACATAAGGTAGTACGACATCATTATCCGTAAAGCAGATTTTGGCCTTAATAGTAAGTCAAAGCACCCGCTTTCCGATCACCCCCACTTTGCAATCACCTATTTACACCAAAACTGCTCTTTTTCACTATAGCTTTAACTATATAAGACAAGTCTTAATAATTCTAGGAAAATTAGTATATATAGAGAATTATATATAAAGTCTATATACTAGTTATATAATTTTTTTACTAAGTATAGGTAGAGTATTAGTTACTTAAAGCTAAAGTAGTAAAAGTGTTAAGGTTTTAGTATATTTTACTAGTATTCTTTAACAGTATAAAAATCTATATAACTTTAGAACTATAGAGTAAAAAAACCTATAATATTTTATATAGTTACTTTATAGTATAAAGTATATAATAGCTAGCTTATATAGTAGATTATTTAAGTTATACTATAGTATATACTTAAATATAAGTTTTACTAAGAAAACTTTATAAGAAAAATTTTAATTTTAATATATAAGCTTATATAAAGATAAATATATTATATAAAAAATATAATTACTTAATATACTATATAGAAAAGCTATTTATAAAGTTTAAAGCTTATACTAATAGTAAATACTAAGTTATAGCTAATTATAATTTACTAGTATTTTAGTACTTTTTTATATAAAGTACTATATCTTAAACTATACTAGCTAAAATAAAGTAAAAAACCTAGTATAGTAAAAGTAAGTATTTAACTAACTATAATAATTTTTATAGAATTATAGAAGCTAGGGTTGTACTGTTATAGCTATAGTAAAAAGGAGTAGTTTTGGTGTATTTTAGTGTATTTTGGTGGGAAATCGGTGATCGCCAAGTGGGGGTGATCGGAAAGCGGGTGCTTTGACTTATCTACTGTCTATGCCGCTCTCTCAAGCCTACGAGTCACTAGGCGGTCCTGTAAAGTCAAGCTTTGAGTGTTGTGCGTAAAATCATCTTGGAATAACTGATATTTCGTAATATGACATTTCCCTCTCCATCTACAATCGAGCTTGTTTCCATCACCTGCATCTTATCCTACCGGCCCCTATTCATCGGTTTCCATAGGTCGACACCGAAAGCTGTTCTATTGGGTCAGCCCGCCTTAGCATAGTGAGCCATGAACATAGACTCGGGGATTCCCAGCTTATTGATACGTGGCTGGAATTTCCCCTGTCACAATCCTCATGCTCTACGAGGTAGAAAGCCAATAACTCAAATACCCTGCGTATGCACCACCCCCACATTTGCACCACTCCAAAACAGTGGATTCCCACCAAAATACACTATATTTTCTAGCCTTAGGAATCTACTATAGTTAAGCTATAAAATTTAAGAAAAAAATCTTATAAAATACTTTAGTTCTATTAGTACTTTCTTATATATATATACTATTTTTAGACCTTTATATAACTAAGTACTAGTAGTAAATACTTAAGGATTCTTTTTTACTAAGAAAATCTTAGTATTTTCTAAAACTCTAGAAATCTTAATAAATACTTATATAGTAAAGCTAAAAATCTATAAAAAATAGTATAAGCTTTATTATAGCTTATATATATATAAGAGTACTATATATAGTATATATAGCTACTATATATAAATTTACTTACTTTTTATATAGTGTATAAAACTAAAAAAATATAATTTTTAGAATATTTAGCTATATATAAAAAATAAATTTTTTTTACTTATACTATATACTATAGTACTAATATACTACTTAGTATATAGAAGGTTTACTATACTATATAATAATAGAACTATAATACTAAGTTAAAGTAGTAATAGTTATACTTTACTTTTAAAAAATCTTTTAATAATAATATTATAAGTTATATAACTTAAGATATATATTATACTATACTAATTTTTAAGTAGATTCTTATAATATACTTTAATAACTTATATTTATAGTATATAATATAAAAAACTAGTAAATACTTAAGAATATAGTAGTTTTATTATAATACTAAAGCTATTATTATATATATAGACTATTATTTAGTCTTTATAAGCTTAGTAATATACTTTTATAGTAATATAATTACTTTAGTATTTTACTATATTTTTATATAGTTTTTTAGCTACTTATACTAATTTATATTTTATTTTTTAATAAATACTTTTATTTTAAGAATTAACTTTATTTATTACTTATATAAAAAGCTTAGTAAGCTGAAAAAAGTTCTAAAAAAATCTTTTTACTTTATATTATGCTATATATAAGTTGTTTACCTATAGGCCTAGTAATATAGGTAGTAAAAGTAGGAAGAAAGTGGTAGTGCTAGTGGTGCAGATGTGGGGGTGGTGCATACGCAGGGTATTTGAGTTATACCCTCCCGAGCGGGAGGCTGCATATCCCGGTCCCAGTTCTCCATCTGGGCGGGGGTGACACACAGCTTTTCCACGACCACACGTAGAAGGCCATCCGTCTTTGACACTCCAAAAATGTTCGTAGTAGCGAGGAAATAGATGCGAGGCTCAATCCCAAGTGTCACGAGGTGATATTGCAGCACGGCAATTGTGGGTCTACTTTGTGTCCAAGTATTACACCAAGCTTACCGACTGTCCATCCTGTGGCCCTTCCGTAATGATGACAATGTAGCAGACGTCAATGCCGGCACGGGAGTTCCGATGTTAACTTCACCCAAGTTCCGTGTATGTGCATTCATGAAACAGCTAGCTGTGGAGAGCTGGCTTACATTTGGTCCCATTGTCCCGTGCCTTGCTTGTGGTTTTGCTTCTCTTGTTTTCTGACCTTGGCGGACTCGGCCCCTAAGGAGCCCCCGATGATTAACCAGGGCCTCGCTGAACCTTTTCAGGCGTTCCGGCCATGTCGTAATTTGTGGCGCCGTTCGCCTTGCTACGGTTTTTCTGTCTCCAACAATCCATATGGCACGGTTTCTGACTTGGCTTGAAAACTGACCGCCCGATCCCGATATGCTATGTGCCCAAGTAAGGTTAACTGCAAGCTTCTGGCTGTGCGGGGCTAGGCTAGAACATTGGAAATTTCAGGATTATCTGAATAGAAAACGGCCAGGGTGGTTTTCTTTTTTTAGTATTTCCATGTTCGGCCTATAGGACCACTCCACGTCGGCGCCGAGGTCAGGAACAGCCATGATGCTGCTGATGTTATCCAGGCCACCTTACGCAGCCAAACAGCATACTAAATTCAGGCAATGGACACCAACTAAGTTAACTTCAAGGGGGCATGAAAACATCACAGCCGGTTAGAGACAGACATCACTCAGATAACTACGTGTTGATCGGGGGGCCGTTTCGCCTATCAAATAGTATATACACTCCTTGCCTTCTTTAACATTTCCTAGGATATTATTGATGGTTGCGGAAGTTCCGCCAGTCGTATGAAACAGGTTGGTGATAGGGCAGCTCTTGTCTGTTCCTATAACAATAAGCGCTAGTACCCAATGTGTTGTCCTGAACCATTCGTGTAGGTATTAACATTTGGATATACCCGCTGGGGTAACCCTTTGTTTGGGACAGCCTTAAGGCGTAGTCCGGGGATTCCGGCTCGTTTAAATGCCCTTGTACATAGGCCGCAGTGTTGATCTCGGGCTTATCCCATAAACGCTTGGGGATCCAAACTTTTGGTGCCTGACCAAGCGGGCCCATCTCCGCTAAAACATAACACCACCTATTGAAGATATCGTATGCTTAATTAGCTTTCAACTCACGCCGCACATCCAAGATTACACATATATTGCTTACCAGTCGTTCCGCTCACCATCGTAGCCATTCACAGTCATAGAGAGGTAAACACCATTACCAATCTGGGCAGCTTGATTCCGATTTGCGAGGTCATCCCGCGCGGGATCTCGGAAGATATTTCTTCGCTGGTTGATTTCGAAGGCTTCGAGCTATTTGGCAATCAGATAACTGGGCAGCTTGTCATCCAAGACGTATGCGATGCTTACTCGGTTCACTCGTCGATAGCCGATTAGAGTTTTAAGCGCCAGTGTGACATTCGATAGGCTGATCAGTAGCACAAGGTGCTTCAGACTAAATAAGAGCATACCTAGCTTTGGAACTTGGTGAATATACCTAAAAGAAAAAAGGAGCAATAAAGAGCTGGACTATTATATAAACGCTGGTAAAATGCTTTAAACATAGAAGGTATGTAACTCTTAGGAATTGTAGTTCCTAGATAAGAGTCACTTTGGAAGAAAAGCATTCAATATGTATATTTTGGATAGTAGAATAGGCAAGTCCTTGAATTACTGCTTACTGCCTTACAAATATCGCTTGCTTGTCTTACTAGGAATAGAGTTGGGTTGTCCAACAGCTAATTAGTTTCACTAAAACACGAGTAGTGGGCCCTGTAGATTGGCAGCCGTCGGTAGTGCCGGTATGACCGGTATTACCGAAGCTTAACCAAAAGAATGTTAGATTGAAAGGAGGCAAAACATCTTTATTCCATGCATAAAGTTCAATTTAAGTTACTCCTCTTTACCTTGCTAACCCCTAATTGTATGCGGTTAATCACAACAAATACTCCGTACTCTATCCCGCTCTGTATTCCCGCATAACCCAATCTTATCTCATTTGAGGTGCCGCTGCTTTCTCACGACGAAAGTATGTGCTTTGAGAACTTGTGCTGGTTTTACTTTATCAAGTTCACTGTTTAACATTGTTATCCCTGCCCTGGTTGTCTCCTCTGGAGTTTCTCTGCCTTACCGTACTTTCAGTCTCGTCTTGCTTTTATTTCTGGTCTAGTCAGTAAGTAGAATCAAAGAGATGGATGGATTATTAGCAGTGGGTGTAGGACATTCTGTATTACGCAACCTGACAGTCGTATTCGTCACCAGTAGCGCTGTTACCACCGGTGCATACCACATAAGCTGATTATTAGTGTGTAGTCAAGCCTGTCCAACATGAAAGACGGCAGGCATTCTAGCAGTAGTCGGAAATGTTCCCGCCGTACGGATAGTATCCTAACCATATCCTTCTCTCGTACCATAACGGGGTCAAGCTGCACAAAGTACTGTCGGAGGATCGTCGCCCGCTGTCGTGCCGCCAGCCCGGGGAACTCCGCCACCGATCGTCCACCCGGCACTGCCCACACCTCCCTATGCAAATCAGTGAAGCATTTAGTCCTCCTTGTTCTCGGCCTGCCCTGGTGCCAGTGACGCGACACGCCCTGGTACCCGCACTTCCCGTGTTGTCCGCAACAGTGCTAGCAGCTAGGCGATCTTGTGCATTGATGTCCTCACAGTGTCCCTTAGCGTTGTCCCTGCCCCCGGCTGCAGGTACGGGAGCATCGCCCGCGATGCGGGGGATATCTGAATCTCTATTATCCACCCCGGTTCCCTGTCCCATACGTAAATAGCCCGCTGGAGAAGAAGGGCCACTTATGTATCTGCTGATAGCGTCGCACAAATGGATGGTCGTCCGGGAGTGACTCTAGGAATTAGGACAAAGTAACAAGCCTCTTGATTCGACGCCCTTATATTTATTATAAGCATGTATGCGACGGTGTCTGTATCGAATTTTAGTACAAGATACTAAAGCGCATTTAGGCTCCTCTTGGGGTCTCATAAGACAGCATGAAAAGTTAGCGACACATATGGCAAACAAATGCTGAATATGAAACATAGCGAAATTGCTATGATTTTGAAGGTGTGAACTGTCTTAACCGGCCAACTAGGGAGCCAGAATTTGCCTGCGCATTTGCCGATTATCCGAAGCAAAGTGCTGAGCGCTCGGCGCCCAGACACCAACTATAGCGCGTTGTAGTAGGTGATGACCTCTATACCGAAGTTTTTCGACCTATGCTTTGAGACATGACTAACTGATCTGCACGGAACGCCCCCCCCCCCACCCCCCCTAAACCGCTAGAGGTTGTTAAGGGGTAGGACCGTATGGTACCTGGATGCTGAAGAGCCATTTGAGCACTTGGCATTACGGTACGATCTAGTTGAAATCTTGGCCATGGCAGTGGTCGATGATGTTGGGTACTTACTCTTTGCATTGTGGAAGGTGGACAGGGATGCTTGCCAGTATTGGTTAGCTATTCAGCCACACCAGGCGCCCAGAGGTCCCAGGCGTAGAATACCGTATCCTCTGACTTAACTGAAAATCCGCACAGACCGCGGGCTGCTGAAAAGGGGCTGGCGTGGTGGCAGAAACAGGGATCTAGATGTGGCAAATACAGGGAGTCATTTACGTAAGCAGCAAGTTTGGCGGCAAGGGTTAGGGTTACATGGGTGGGTGTGTGTAGAAATAGATTGACCGCTTTCTACAAGGGGTCTAGCGTATGGTCTATGCGGTTTTTCAGTTAAGTCAGAGGATACGGTAACACAACAACAACGACCGACTGAGCTAGCTGCTTATCGACTTCTCTAAGCAGCCTATCGGCATTTCTCTGCGGTTTCTAGATCTCTTAATTCTGATCTTTAACTGGCTCAACGCTGTCTTTGATTACCGGCCTCTACAGTGTCTGTCAGATTGTCTCTAAGATTCACTGTCTTTGATGTATCCGAGTCAACTGACCGATGACATGCCAAATACATCCTTATACACGTCGACACATTATTTTGCTAGCCTCGTCTGACGACGAATTCTGTTTTATTCTTCTTTTAATGTGAAGGGGGAGGTAGAGACCTCCAAGTTTCTTCTTTCAACTTGGTGCGTCGGGATGGGCGTGTTGTGATGCACCGGCGTGTCCAAGACCGTCTTTATCAACCTTGGTAAAAGCCTCATATTAATCGCGTCTTGCTATGCATTTTCTAGCTCGTTCATTTGAAAATGTGACCTTACCCTGGAAATGTGCGTTGGACTCTTTGACTTTTCTAAAATAGAGTTCTGTACATCCTTGCACCTTTGCACTGCAAAATCGAAGTATATTACATTTTGTGGACTGGTCCACCGCTCGGGCTTAGCTATAGCTGTGAATTTTCTATCGAAAGTATGTGAGTCTCTAGCTGTGCGTTAAGTAGTTTGTCAATGTTATTTAATATACTCACAGTTGATAAATAAATCTCCAATCTGCTTGGTATCAAAGGCTAATCATCTATGTCTTAACAGTCTTGACAATTTATGACAAGCATTACGTTCTTGCCTATACCCCCCCCCTTCTTACGCAGCTGTAATTGTTTTCATCTTCCCTCAAACTTTGGCTCTATGGTGTCACTTTCTTCCTAGCCATCCTTAGTTTTCGGCTGTTTTCCGCATATGTCGCAACATGTTTTGCGATTCCACTCATTGAACCGTCTGAATCAGCCTGCTCGTTTTTCAACCATTCCAGTTACTCTATTCAAAACATATACCTGGTTCTCTTGAACCATTCCTTCGTTCTTCCCGCTTTCATCCGTCAGCGTGCCGCTATTTCCCAACATGGCAAACATAAGGCTTTTCAGCACCTGGCTCTGCCTTGCGGCCGTCGTTGCTGCCGCTTCGTTTCACTATTCTAATGTAACATTGTCGACGCCTGCGCCACCTGTTACGACGCCCGCGGCCAGCATGACCTCCCTTATCTCAAAACGCTCCTCCGCTGCAGGAACCAAAGTTGGAGAACTCCCGGACGAACCGAAGCCCGATGATCCGGAGCCCGATGATCCGGAGCCCGATGACCCGAAGCCCTTGGAGCCCCAGCCAACCCTGACATCGGCCCCGTACACGGGAACAAGCACAAGCACAAGTACCAGCACGATCACGGTTTCCTTGTCTTCGGCAACTGCTTCTTCGGCGCCTCTAATTCCCTACGTTGTCGTTACTGAAGAGTTGACCCGCGAGGCTGGGACGGCCCTTCAAGATCGAATGAAGCCGTATGTCATGGGACCTATAGATGCGAATCTTAGAGAAGATGAGCAGGGTACCCAAACAATGGTCTTCCGTTTCAACACTATGGCGACATTAGCAAAGGAACTAGAACTCCTACACGACACGGATATAGCCTGGATCTTCCCCGAATCCGACGTAGGGTACGATGAAGATGAGCCTTCCACCCCGGGCAGGGCAACGAGCCCACCTCTCGGTCCTGGCCCCGAATTAGCATCCCAAGGCGTCTTTTATGATCCAGGGGCAGATGCCTCGTTAAAGGCCTTGTCGCAACCCGCTGATTATGCATCATACGATCCCAATGATATGTACGGGTACGCTTACCCTACAAGTTCAGGAAAAGGCATCACAATTTACATTATCGATACCGGAGCAAACCCAACTCACGAGGAATACGCTGGGTCGCCCGGTCTCAAACGTTGGATGTACGTTGCAAAGAACACCTTCCAGTCGGACAGTGATACCAAAAGGGGACATGGCAGCTGTGTCCAGTCCCTCGTCAACGGGCCCCGTTTTGGCGCAGCCAAGGGCGCTGACATTGTCATTGTCAAACTCCCCGATCCCTTCACTACTTCTGACATAATCACGGCCCTCTACTGGGTGACGGACGACATAGCGAAGAGAAGTTTGGAGGGAAAGGCCGTTGTCACCATGTCTGTCTACACTGTTGGCGTCGACATTGCAAAGAGCAAAGCGTTCGGCATCCAAGTCCTAAAAGACGGGTGGGATGCCACAGCCGAGAGTATGAGAGACCAGATGGAGCTCCTGATATATCTCGACGTCCCCGTTGTGGTGGCTTCAGAAAACGATCGCCAAGAGTATGAGCACATTGACGGGTTCCCCGCCGCGTTCGCAAAGGAGCTAGACATCATCGCCGTCGGTGCCATGAAGTCCAATGGCGCCCGCGCATCTTATTCACAAGGCGATATTGACGAGGTCACCGTGCTGGCGATGGGCGAAGTCGAATGCGCAAGGACAGACAGTACGTGGGAGACGAGACACACTTTCGGCACTTCCTTTGCAGCACCAAGAGTGGCCGGAATGATCGCCACCTGGCTGAGCAGTGAGAAATATCGCGAACGGCTCCAAGTAAAAGGAAAAGTCGCGGCAAACGTCAAGAACCTGTTGAAAGAGCTGGCGTACGTCAAGATGCCGGCTTCTGAGGTTGACGGCGGTTTCCCAGTAGCCTATAACGGGTTCAGCAAGTTCACCTGTAGTGGTGACTCGAAAAGCAAGCGAGACGCGGCTCGTGGCTTTTGCCAACACGACGACCTTAGCCCAACTTCTACAAGCTTGCCGTCTATAACTCCCACAGGATTTAGTACCGTCATCACAACCGCCACACCAGTGCCTACTTCACTAGGGTCCATTCCTGAACCAACTGGAACTTCAGTGTACATGGTTAAAGGCTCTACTGATGGAAAATCAACAGAGTGTTTCCCTGGGATCTTTGATATGGGGGGCCGTACTAATTTTGTTTACAAATTCACCGTGAGTTACTACTAAATGCCCCGAATACTATACATGTTTACTAACTGTATATAGCTGGACTCAACCGAGGCCTCTGTCGTCTTTCGCCGGAGCTTTTTACCGGGCCCGTCTCTGTTTGAGGGCTCTGGACTGAGTGGGATCGGGCATTTCACCATGTCATCTGAGGACCAGCCATTTTATACGTGTCTTACGAACAACGGCGACAAGGAAGCAAATCTCCAAGTAAATATTTATTAAGGGTAATTAATCACTAAGTAGTAATATTTAAGATGTAATTTTCGTTGACCACTACCTAACGCCCCTATATTGTTACCTTTTTACCACTTCAGCGACATCGTCCGTCCTGTACCTTTGAGCCAATGAGTTCGCGTGGTGCCCCATCTTAGCTTGCGGCATCAACCGCCGTGTCTTTCTGCACACCCATATCAGCTGATAGGAATGCGGCTTTTCAAGAGTATAGTTAGGGTCTCTGGATATTCTAAGCAGCCTTATTGGATGGTGTCAATGGCTTGGATGCATTATGCAACCGCAAACAGCCTACAAGAGGCTTTGGTGTAGCAACATGCCATAACCTACTATATTTCCAGCCACTCTTAATGTTGCTTATCGTCAGCCCGTTTGGGCGAGCCTTCTGCTGGCCGGCCATCATGTTCATCTTGCTGATTGTGGCTAAATCGTTCTATGGTGTGGGGTATTCAAGCGCTAATTACGATAGGACTCCTTGGAAGTTGAGGGGACTAAAGACTGACTAATCTAGAGGCTAGAGGCTGGAGGACGTAGGAGGTATTAGGGGTAGAAATGACAACGAGACATTATTTTTCTATATCTTCAGCCATTCATTCGTTCATATGACTACTCATTGTAAAGCACAAAATGCGCACTTGGCCTTGTAGCTGACCGGACCTACAGGAGGGGCAGTATCCAAATGCGAGAGAGATCATAAGGTATTGTCCCAGTCGCTATATGGGTTCACATACTAGTCAGAATGGTGCGTTGATTCTTCTAACTATCCTGCCGTATCTCGTGTGCCCAGGGGCCAATGAATACCGCATATGTGTGGGCGGGGCCCATAAGAAATGCCCCGCTGGTGGCTCGTATATTCCCCGCGATAGATATCGAGACGATCCAAGACGTTCCCCCGTAGGGTCGCACAGGTACACTATGAGTATTCACCACAAGAAACAATAAAATGCCATGTTCAGTACTCAACACCTTGAAGGTCGGCACGAATGTACACATCTGGCATTTAAAGGGATGAGAGGCTTAGGCTGCCGCGTCAGGGCCATTGTCGTGAGTGTAAAGGTTTCATTTGTCTTACTGCGTTCGTCACCCACACGCTCTGTGATGGTCGTCTGCTTGATAATTGCGGCGGTATCGTCGCCCGGTTGATTGCATCTCTGTCAGGTTATTCTGTTACCTCTCTTGCGATGGCGACGGGCATCGGATTTGTGCCAGCCATGCTTCCGATCGCCTCACACTTGATCATTTGCTTCTTGCCGATAGAAAGCGTTTCACTGTAGCGGCGGTGTGGAAGTAGAGACCCTTGGATTGCTTTCCAGAACGAATGTCTTGACACATACGCCCGGGGGTTGGAGTTGCTCCTCGGTGTCTCGAGACGAGACCGACGGTATCCTCACCGTCCGAAACAGGGTTGAACGGCCAAACTATATTCCGTACCGTCCGTTTGTGGGAATGGTGCCCACCACTTTGGGTTGGCGAAGCTATCACTTCTTCGCTCCATCTATACGGTTCAAGTGAGGTATTGACATAGTTCATATTCCAAAATTCTACTCGATTATGTCACATACGACCATACCCACTGGAGAACTCGGGATCCCGTCCGCTCTCCCATAGATAAGCCAGTGAGGGCCGGATTAGTAGTTGGGTCGGTGACGACCAGCGAATACCTGGTGTTGTATGTTTTTTGTTGTTTTGATATTTATCAATCTTGCTTGCAGCTCCAGAGAACAAGGAAAGTAGCAGCACAGGAAGATACAATCATACCTCTCCTACTTCTTTGCTTTTTCCTTTACTTTAATTAGACCTCACACTCTGGCTGTCATTGTTGCTGTCTTCTCTAGAATGTTCGTCTCGGCGTATGTTTGCAATTGTCAACTTCTGTAGAGTATTATTAAGCCAGTAGCTGCGCCCAACATTTGGTCATGGTTCATCACGTCGCAGGGGTCGTTGCTTGTAGGCTTAGCTGAAATTCTATTTGTAGCGCAATCCATAGTGAATCCAAAGGGGAAAGGGCGATGTAGCTAATCAACCTAATTGAAAAGAAAACGTAACCTTGAGCAACAGGAAGAGAAAATTGTGTAGTATAGGTGAAGCTGACAGTTGGTGATGGCGTATTGGTTTGTATGGCCGCTTGACACTCAGTTGGCCCGACCACCGTCACAACAGAGCAGCGGGCAACGGAGAGCCTTTAGTCCCACTAGTACGTAAGAATAGTCTGCCATAGTTCCAAAAGAAATTAGTAAGTTTATTCAGATTATCATCGTTAGAGCGGCTCCTCATCCATCATGCATAAACCGTCATCGTTTGAGTCCCAGGACTTTCGCTTGTGAAGCGAGGGCACCCAAGTGGTCTCACGCGACTTCAGTATGTCCTCGAGGATAGTGTTCAGGATGTATTCCTCTTTGGGCTCCAAGTCATCTGGGTTCTCGCTCACCTTCGTGCCCTTGGAGGCCTGCACAAACATGTCCCTCACGGACGGCTTGGTTCGAATGACATTCGTTTGAGACGCTGGGTTGAGGCCGTATGAGCCTGGGTTGTTCTGGGTAGCCGAACTTCTCTCTGGCTCCACAGCGTCTTTGATCCTCTGCGATGCAGCGTCAACAATGACAGGCACGACCTTACGCACAGCCGTCTTGGCGATGTCGATGACAGCTGGAGCAATCTTCTGAACGCCGGCCTTGATGACGTCAAAGATGCTTTCCTCGTCAGCTCGAGGACTGCTGACGTAGAGACGGTCAAGCTTGTGCTTAGGTAGTTCCATGAGAGTCTGCAAAGCAGCCTCCGCTGCGGCGGCGCGCTTGAAAGCAAGAAGGGTGGCATGCTCATGAGTACCTGGGGGTGCGTCGAAAGAAGACTCTGCGCCACCACCAAGACGATTGAGAACGCCTCCAAGTGCTCCCTGGGCTGCGCTTGCAATGAATGGTTTGGCGAAGCTGATTCCCTTGGATAGCACGGGTCCAAGGAAGTCCAAAAACCCTTCTTCGTTCGAAACTGGCCGCGTGGGCGCCAAGAGGCCCTGGACAAAAGCTTCTTGCTGACCCTCGTAGCGAGACAAGGTCGATCGGTTGACTCCTTGCAAAGGAACGCGAGGGAGCTCAATTTCGGACTCTTGTGTTCCCAACATACCCTTCTCCTGTAACTGTGCGATTTGGCGATGAGCCAAATAAAGTCCAGCCTCAGTGAGGTAGGGCTGAGAAACTTTCGCAATTGCATCCAGCTTGGGTCTGAATGCGTTATACTTGGAGTTGATTCTGCTAAGAACCTCGGCTGTCTCTTGGGAGTCTTCTAGCTCCAAAAGTGCTTGAAGAGAAGCCTCGGCAAGTATTGCTCTCTCGGTAGCCCCCGAGTTGATGGAATTGTCGACTGCGTTTGATGTATTTCCATCAACGAGGGCACTCTCAGCTCCGCCTACAGTCGAGAGGATGCCACCGGCTATCGCACCGATGGGACCGCCAATAGGCCCAAGGAAGGGAGTGACACCTGATACGACA
Organism: Colletotrichum navitas; assembly: GCF_030913465.1. NCBI lineage: Eukaryota > Fungi > Ascomycota > Sordariomycetes > Glomerellales > Glomerellaceae > Colletotrichum > Colletotrichum navitas. The sequence goes on along the minus strand of NW_026850613.1, from coordinate 140,064 downwards.
GGTCCCGCGACCTTCGCAATTGACTTGATGATATCGAAGAAGCCTTCCTCATCTGAGCTTTCCTGAAGACTTGCGCCCGAGCTGTACTTGATCTCCCCCAAGGGCGAGACCGCGGCATCTACGCGAAGGCCGTTGTAGCCGTTGTTATTGTTGTTGTAGTAGCCGTTCGCGCCGTTGTAACCGTTGGCGCCATTGGTGCCGCTGTAACCGTTGTGACCGTTGTAGATGTTACCATTGATGTTCCGGACCTCAACACGAGGACGAGAGTTGGTATCGGCATCGATCACCTTGATGCCAGAGCGCTGAGAGTCGGGGAATTGGCTGCTATCGAAAAGCGCGAGAAAGGCGTGGTAGTTGTTTCCATAAATGCCGCCAATAGAGTTGCCAGAATTGCTTTCGTCGCCGCCGCCACCATAGCAGTGGGTGCCAATGGCCACCAAAGAGTTGTTGGTGGCCTGGAGGATTGGAGCGCCGGATTGACCTGGTGTTGAATGATCATTAGTCAACCATCTTGCAGGACCTAATTAGATAACCCTCCACGTACCTGCAAAGGTCGAGACTCCGTACTCAACCATGTGGCGCTCGCTCTTCCCAATATCATAGCTAGTGGGCGCGAACTCCTCGTACATCCGGGCACCCTTTTCTATATTCTGTCCGTTCTGGCCCTCAAGGTACTTGTCTCCAGGATATCCAACAACACCCAAGGTGACCCCATTTGAAGAAAGAGGAGTTTCCTTAAAAGGGATGTTCCTGAGGTTGCCCGTGAAAGGTCGATTAACCTTGATGAATGCGACATCGTTGGCTCTGTTTCCAGGAGCCTCAACCCATTTAGCCGTAGTTATTATCCGCTCTCCAAAGCGAGCTTGGACAACGGGAGTGCTGACGGAAGCACGACCAGAGTACCCAATGTAGCACTTGATCTCGGTAGCACTCTGAAGGCGGTGACCCCAATCGTAGACCACATGTCCGGCTGTAACAACGGTATCCGGGCTGATTAGCCAGCCGGAACCCATCATCCAAACACTTTCACCTGGTCGCTTGTTGAAGCAAGCTTGGATCTTGACGATAGCTAGAAATAATGTTAGCGTATTGACATATACAGTGGCACGGTATCTTCTTGACCCCGATCTCAGAATACGGGCAAGCTTACATCGGAATTTGCCGCCATCAGCAAAGTCCTTGATGTCAACGAGACGGCGATTGTCATTCTCAAAGACAGACTCGGTCCCATTACTGCCATCATCAGGCAAGATGGCCGACTCCGCGGGGAGATCAGGGTTGGAGGACTTCAGGCTCCACACAGCGGCGCGAGCAGTAGCAGGAGCGTTGTAAGACATTTCGTTTGAATGGATGACTTTATGTTATAAGGGCTGATAGTAAAGAGTGACAAGAGCGAGAGTAATCCCAAGAAACCGAATGGCTGAGATGAAACTTGAGGTGAGAGCGTCTACTGAGAGTGTGAACTGATTGTGGATAGTGGTGAGTGGAAGAGAAAGGTAATATCGAGGGTTATGGAGGTCTTTATATGTTGCTCCATTTGGGCCTTGTTCAGTTTTGCAGATTGGACTAGTGTTCTGTCGTCTGCTGTTCGATTTCTCCTGAATCATTCTACAACCTGTATTAGACACTACACCAAAAAAAGTCGTATAATACTCGGGACCAAAGTACTAGTACTTGCTAACCTGTCTTTCTCCCGGGAAGATCATTTCTTCTATCTATTTCAGCCGCAGCTGAGGTGATAAATGTGCTTTCGAAAGATTAAATGGGGCGTTTTGCATTCTGGTTACTACATAAAGTTTCTCTAGACCTAAATAGCTTTCATATACTTTTTTTTAATGGAGCATTATCTTTCTGAAGTCATGTAACTGATTTGTGCGGCGCAGAGTGACTTCGTATTGGTTTGAGCCATCATTGCAAGGGAATCACTCCACCACGCTTAAATCTATAAGATCACTTGATTACTGAGAAGAGAGCCGAAAACTCCGTTGTAAGAATTATTCCAAGGAGTCCACTACTGAGTCTTTCTAGTTCTTGGATGGAATGCCAGGCAGGGGCTGAGATATTGCAATACATGTCCGAGAGCGATGCAGACTTAATGATGATAGTCACCACGTGCATACTCGCGATGTATTTTATGAAGGATCGCTGAGACTAAAGTTATTTTCTGACCTTTGGACCAAGACAAAGCATATGTGACTGGCTTGAATCAGGCTTTTCTGATACGCTGCCGAGTGTTTACCACATGCTGCTGTTGACGACGGGTTTCAAGGACATCCCAAAACTTCCTCAACACAATTATATGTCTGGACATGCCAGACAAATAAGAAAGCATTTGTTTAGTAAACGTTTATTGTGTTTTCAAACGACATGTATAACTAGTCTTTTAGTCACAATTTCGTACCGGTTTTATAAGCTAAACCCGCGAAAGCTCGATGGAAATAGTGAAAGTAGGTGCATAAGAGAATCCGTGAAACCTTGCTTATTTGAGAGTCTGTAAATGTGATAGATCAAGTCTGTGTTTACTGGTGGTTAAGTGTGGACCTATTAGAAGCCCAGCCCGCTCAGCCGGCCGCCACTTACATACCGATCAGTTCAACTCAGCTAGCCACTAACGAAGGATGTTGAAAAGCAATCTAGGCCGTGATCGGCAACGGCGGGAATGTTGGATAACGCGCCAACTTGGATAACGTGAGGGGAAATATTAGTCAGAAACTGAATAAATGCAGCGCTAGGCCAAAAAGGGGCCCTTTTTCATCAGCAGAGTTCGCCCATGCAAAACCTTGCCATTTCAACACGTACCTGGATAAGAATGACTTCTAGGCCCCTTATTTGAGGGGGAAATACTAGATAACTGCCCTGCTGCCACCTATTTTGTTATAAGGTCCTTATGAGGTGCCTATAAGCTATCTAACACTTAGATATAATAATAACTAAGCAAGGGTTAGGGTTATATATTATAAAAGTGCTATAAAATACGTTTTATTAACTTTTGAAAATTAGGGTTAGGGTTACAGGGATGGTCTGGTACATTTTACCTAGTTAAGGTTTAACTTAATGCGCTTATATAAGCAGTAAGTACTCCTTATTTGAGGTACGGGCTGTTATCTAACTTCGCCGCCGTTGCCGATCAGGGCCCTAGTATTTCTATACTTTAGCCACTTTAGACCGGAGGGAGGCGGCAGTAACGCTAACGGGTGCGTTCGAGCCGCGACTAAGGAGATGTGGCGTACGGCAGCCAGCCACAAAAGTTTAGACGTCCAAGAATGGAAGTGACGACCATGCAGAGACCAGGATATATTTTTTCTTATGTCCAGGCTGAAACTAGGCGCCGAAAAAGGCCTCATATTCTTTGGCGAACTCCTGCGATGTGAAGCTCATAGTTTGAACGACGTTGTCTGGCCAAAGGGGAAATCTGTAGTGCGTATCATGCAATAACTTTTCCTAATCATCTCGTATCTTTGTCATTTATCTTCTATGTACACTACATTGTAAGATCTGTCAGATCCAATCTACTTGTTAGAGAAAGCGTAGTCCCTTAACCATCGGTAGGCTTCTAACACGGCTTGCCACCCTGGCGCTGCGGGGTCTCGGCTCGTGTCACAAATATGCGGCGCCCCAGGTACCAAGACCAGCTGACCATCCACGCCGCGTTGCTTTATCTCCTGAATTGTGCGGAGGGACTGTTGCCACGGAATGAGATCATCTGCCTCGCCATGGACCAAGAATGTCGGCGTTACATAGTTGCCCTTTCGAACTTGGGCCAACGGGCTGCAACATTGAATTTCATCCACTGGGGGCTGTGGCAATGCGTTCCAGTTGACACCAGGTCTTTTAGATGCCGCAGAGCTCTTGCTAGGTAAGCCACCGATGACGACCGGTAGTGTCTGTGCCTTCCAGTTCATGTGTAAAACGATGCGAGCGCGAGGATCGGTATGTATACGTAGGTCAGATAGAGGCTCCCAAGCGCCAATGACACTGTAGTTCGTAATCTGTATTTTCCATATTCAGGATCTGAGTTTTTTATCTTTCGCCATTGATTTAGGCGTTGCTAGAGAAGTATCAAGAGACTTACGGGCTCCTTTTGCACTGCTTCGAGTACATCGTACTCTTGCCCCTGATCCGCTGCTCCAATGGGCTGGATCGGATTCCTCCACCCTGGCGGTTCCTCGGTGTTAGCATGTTGATACATAGGTTGATGAACAAGATTATACCGAACGTCGATCTGACTTACAGTCGTCCTCATAATCAGTAGGGCAGTAGAAGGCCAGAATGGCATTAGGAGGTCGAATACCTTTCCCTAGAGTCGTCCAGCCTGTTGACAATGCTAGTTGCCCTCCTGAGGACCAGCCTATGACGACGATATTATCAGGATCAGGCTTAATATCTGCATTCGCTAGCTTGATGTGTGGTAGCTTCACCCTGGCCCACTCAACCGCATCACAGACATCTACCATCGGCCCCTGTGCTAGCCGAGTTTCCGGGCAGAGTCGGTGGTCGAGACTGACGGGAAGAAGTCCCATATCCAGCATGATGCGCGTTTGTGGATCTCGGACATCTTTTCGGGAAAAGAGAATATGGCTACCGCCATGTATCATTAGGGCTGAGCATATGCATAAGTGAGTGCGCAGACTTTGATTTTCTTTAACAGTACGAATCTCAATTTTCAATTAGCTGTTTGAAACGTACCAATTGGCATCTTCTTCGTCGGGTCCGCTTGATGTGGACAGTAAATGTCTGCATGTATATCTTGAGACCCCACCGTCTTGTACACCACCTCTTGTATGTGAGCACCAGTCTGGGGAACTTCTTTCGTATTCTTTTTGTCAGCGGTGGCCATTATCTTCGACCGTTTTTGTGTAGCCGCGTTTTGCTGGGATTGGAACCCGCAGACAACGCGAACTGTCCTGGCCTCTAGACTCGATCCATCGGACCAGAGCACATGACGAAAGCCGGCCTCCATGAAAGCCTGCTCCCAACGCTCGATACTTGCCAGCGCGTGCTTACGACCGTCTTCAAAAAGCCACCAGCCCTCAAGGAGACCAACTATGACATCAAACACGTAAAGCGGGCGTGTTGGGGTCATTTCAATCAGTGCAAGAGCGCCGTCCTGACGAAGCATCTTGCGGAGATTGGCCAGACTCAACGAGATATTCCTGGTCGCATGGATACAGTTGGTTGATATAATGACATGGAACGCCTCGACGAACTCTACTTCAGGCTCTTTCTCAATGTCCATGACGCCAAAACTCATACCACTGATGTCTTTGAAGGAAGCCTTGGCCTTTTGCACAAGCGTTGGTGATATGTCGGTAAAGCGATACTCAAAGGGAATACCGCGGTCTTTCAAGAGGCTCACAATGTGGCGTGTTGTGCCTCCTGTTCCCGCCCCAACCTCAAGGACACGGAAGCAACCATTTCGTGGGACTTTTGTGTCCGTATTTGATTCTGCTTGAGTGAAAGCCCGGCAGAGGAAATCGCCAAGAAGCTGTGTGGCAGTCACTAGCATGGGCCAGTCTCTGTACACCTCGTCTAGCCACTTTTTGTTTGCCCGGTTTCCGAACAGGATCTGCAGCGCGTCCATTTTTCCTACAAGACAGGCTTCTAGGTACGGCCCGACGGCATGCAGAAGTTGACGGATTGCGGCGTTGTGTGGATGCTTGCCCAGAATCTCGTTGAATATCATTTCACCGGTCGCAGTTTCTATCCTTTTACTGGTCCGGGAAAAGATATCATCGCCCGTCGAGATGATGATGTTCTCTTCTTTCAAGAACTGGTGGAGCAGATTTACCAGCTGTTGGTGTCGAGGCAGAATTCCCACGATTTCAGGTACCGGCTGTCCGGGTCTCAATGTTTGCAGATCGCAGCCAAGGTTTTTGAAAGCCTCTACAGTATACGCCAAAATCAAACGTTTATCGTCTGGGTATATGTCGGACCAATATTCGAGCGCATGTTTTGCTGCGCCAAGTTCGTCGAAGCTGAGACGAACATCGTCAAACAGTTTGTCGATCGAGGTAATAGCTGGCACCACTGCGGAACTCGTACTTAGAATGGCGTCGCTTGGACTGTCCTCTGTTTCTTCGCAGGACTGGTTGGGGGCCAACCCGTTTGCCATAAAGCGTTGTGGCTCTACTGAGGATGGGTTTCTAATCCCATCGTCCTCAGCATCGTTCTCGGTCCCGCATTGTAGCCCAAGTTGACTGTCAACATGGGCAACTATGGCACTGATATCTTCAAAGTTTGAGAATGTGGTGAGGTCGACTATCACACCCAACTTCGTAGCAATGTCGCCCACTATTTCGGTAGCACCCAGAGAGTCGATTGCGATATCAGCGAGACGCGTGTCGCTATCTAATTCTTCTTCGGGCACATCAGCAACGTCTGCGATAATTCGGATTACATCTGCGCGTTTGCCCTTATTTTTTGGTTTCTTGTCCGGCTGCGTCGTTGGCCTTGTCCCGCGTCTGGAAAGTTCGGACTCATTGACAGACCCGCCCAGGATCTGTGCCAGAGAAGCACGCGAGATCCTCTTGAAGTTCATACCAAGTGAGGTGAGGACAGTCTTCCCGCTTTGTTTTTCAGACACATAGACGTCAACCGATATATTGTCGTTGTCAATGGGGGTTGTGTTTGCTAAGATCATCCAGTCCCCGGCGTCTGGAGAGAAGCCAGGTCCAATCTGTAAACGCTGAATGAAGTGGCAGACGAATAATTCCTCCGCAGACAATTGTTGGTTGAAGTAATTGACGAGAAACCCGCCGAACTGCATGAAGCTGTCAATCATGGGGGTGTCGACTAGGCGTTGGTCAGGCGGGTCGTTGCTATTCGGTCTTGCTTTGACAGTACCTGCAGCTTCGTTTCCAATGGACGCTATGGTCTTGATTCCCCGGAATGCTTCAGAGTATTTGACGATCTGGCTGAAGGCCCGATAGATATGATTTCCACGCATGCCCTCGGCGTCCGGATGGTTCATGACCTGTTCCCAGCGCCTTTGTCCTATTAAAGCGTCGAGCCGCCTGAATTCCTGCGTTGCTTGGGAGTCGGAGCGTTGGCGCAGGTGCACGAAACCAACCGTTGTCTCTTGTGTCTCAGCAGAAGCCGCACCGTCTTTCTCAGTGACAAAAATGGAAAATGACCATGATGGATATGTCGGCTTGTCGAGGCGTTTCAAGATCATCGTGATATCGGGAGCGGTTTGCTCGAGGTCCAATGCCACTGGAGCCCGCATGGCTAGGTCCTCAACTGTGGGAGTCCAGTTCGTGGCCTGCGAGTCCCCCTGAAGCGTGAGGGCAGCTCTTGACGCCACCTCTATATATGCTGAAGCTGGCATAACGCCGTGGCGGCACATGAAGTGACCCATGACGAGAGATTGGAAGCGTTTGCTGCTTGCCGAGATGCGAAAGACTGCTTCTGTTGACTTGTCACCTTTGACAAATGACAACATCTCGGGATCCACTGGTTCTCCATGTTGCACGATGCTAGGGTCTTCCTTCGCAGCTGTTGCTCTGGTGTAAGATAGCCAATGTCGAGTCTTTTGAAACTGGTATAATGGTAGACTTAAGTGACGATACTGTCGCTGTTGAATCCGGTGAAACGGCCAATACTGTACGCAGTGACCTTCCTTCCACAATTTTATAGTAGCATTAACGAGAGAGTCTTGCGCATTTGACGTTGTTAACTGCGTAGAAACAAATGAGTAGCTGTTGGGGTGTTGAGCGCATTTTTGGACGAGTTGCGTATATGAAGATCCTCGACCCGCCTCAAGCCAGGTAGCTTGTGGGTATCTGCTCATGAGCCTCTGGACTGCTTGTTTGAAATATACAGGGCGCCGAGAATGTTCAACAACAAGGTTTCTGTCCGGCTTTCGGTTGTCCTGTGTCTCGCTACAGACTTCGATATGGATGACGGGCTTCCTCCAGTCGAGTTTATCTCCTAGCTCGGCCAGGTATGGGAGCAGTGGCTCTGTGAATCTTGAGTGGAAACCATGCGTGTTGTTTAGCCTTTGGCTGCGAATGGAACCTCTGAACTGGTCGCTGCTAGAGATCAAGGTCTCCACACCACGAATAGACTCCGAGGAGCCTACAATAACATGACTTTGGGGGCCATTAAAGCACGCGATCTCGGCGTAACCGTGCTGGGTGTTCACTTGCTTGAGTATGTCGTCAACCTGCTGCCTATCGGCTTGCAGAGCAATCATCGCGCCAGCCTCTGAACCCCAATGCTTCTCAATAAGTGACGCCCTGCCTGCTACGAGTTTGAGAGCGTCAGGCAGACACAGCACGCCCGAGATGCAAAGGGCTGTCAGCTGCCCGAAGCTGTGGCCTATTACTGCCGTCACTTGCAGCCCACAGTCCATCCAAGCCTTGGCGCATGAATACTGGAGAGAAAACAAGGCAAGATGCAGCGTGACACAGTCAGTGAGTGGTGTCTGTTGAAAGATATCGGGATAGAGCCCGCCAAGACCCAGACTTAGCAAAAGGTCCTGACAGTGGTCGAGATGGTTGCGAAGGATATATGAGGATCTCCAAACGTCCCTTGATAGCCCAACACACCGGCTCTCCTGACCACCAAACAGAAGAATCACAGGCGGCGGAGAGGACGGTGTTACAGACACTGGTCCACTCTCTGAGATTACTGCACATAACACCGACTCGAGGGCGGATACGTCAGAAACGGAAGTCGACATAATATTGCTCAGCGCATGGTTGGTCCGATGAGAAAGATTGAAAAGGATATCGGCAATACTCAACTCGGACGCTCCATCAGACCTTCCTCGTCGTAACCAGTCGAGCAATTTCTGGCAATAAGCAGACAAAGAAGCTTTGGTATATGCAGTTATTACTACAGGCCAGCTTGAAGGCGGGGAGCTGTCTTTCGTAAAACTTATCCTATTATCGGTGGTTTCGGGGATGGCCGGCGCCTCTCGAATAATGATTGCAGCGTTGCTTCCGGCCGCGCCATAATTATTGACACAAGCGATGCGCTCTGCTGGACCCCAGTCGGTCAGGATCTTTGGGATTTCCATGCCGTCAGGCTCTAAAGCGGGAATCCGCGGGTTCAAGGACCTATAGCTCGCCTGCGGGGGGATCTTCCCATGCCTCAGCATGAGAATAGCCTTGATCAAGCCAGCGGCGCCTGACGCAGCTTCTACATGGCCAATGTTTCCCTTGATTGAAGCAAATCGTAGCTTAGACTTCCTCGATGGCCCACCAAAGGCTTCTCGGATACTGGAAACCTCGATAGGGTCACCCACGTCGGTTCCGGTCCCATGAGCCTCGACATACGTGACGTCCCCGGGAACGACGTTTGACATGTACATAACCTTTCTCAAGAGATTGGCCTGAGATTTGGCGTTTGGCACAACGATGGGGCCGCCCTTGTCATTCTGGCAGGTTGCCGACCCGACGACGACCCCTAGAATCTTGTCACCCTCCTCTATGGCGGCGGCTAATGACTTGAGAACCACCACACAGACGGCTTCGCCGCGGCAGTAGCCGTCAGCGCCTGCGTCGAACGGTTTACACTGACCCGTAGGACTCAGGAACCCGGCCGCTTTGAGGTCTCGGTAGTCATGAGGGTTTGTAATGATGTTTGTACCACCAGCGACGGCACGGCTGCACTCGCCTGTCGCGATGGCACGGCATGCGGTGTGGATGGCGACTAATGACGAGGAGCACGCTGTGTCAACGGTCAAGGCCGGCCCAGTCCATCCAAAGTGGTGGCTCACAGCCCCGCTAAGAAACGATCGGCCAGTTCCTGTCGTGGCATAGGCCGTTGGCGGGTGACAGCTGACGTTTGTAACGTAGTTGTTCATAACGGCGCCAATATAGCAGCCGTAGTCGGTGCAATCCAAGCGAGCATCTGCGCCGAGTTGACCAGCGGACTCGAGAGCTTCGTAGACAACCTCGAGTAGTTTTCTTTGCTGGGGATCGCAAGCCATTGCCTCACGGGCTGACTTGTTGAAGAACTTGTGGTCGAATGAGTCGTAGTCGTCGAGGAAATTGCCCCACCACTTCACTTGAGAGACATCCTCGTCAAGTTGGTCTAACCCGACTCTGGCAGGCGCCCTGCCCACCATCGATCGTGCATCCAACAGCAGCTCCCAAAGCTCGTCCACGGAGTTTGCACCAGGGAAGCGCCCTGCAATACCGACAATGGCAACTGAATGAGGTGGGAAGTTGGACGAGGGACATTCTCTTAATCTTTTCGGGGACTCTGTATCGTTGCAAGCATGATTTGATGTTGGAGTTAGGATCCCATCATCTTCGCTGGTTACCGGTGATTTATAAGGACATGTGTGTTGGATTACCTCCTCGTTAAAGCGCAGTTCTTGAGACATGATTCGGAACTTGGATTGTTTTGTTAAGCCATGAAGCGTCATGTGTCGGACATCGATGTTTCCTGCTAAAGATAGCGGTAGTGGGTCTGAGGCACCGGCTAGGGCGATGAACTGGTTCCCGGGAGGTAGAGAGGCCATGGCAAGTTTGATTGTTGTGTACCATTCGACGGGCTTTAGCAATGTGTTGTTCAAGACGTGCCGGACGAGATCACCCCGAGTAATGACTGATCCATCCGTAGCAGATCTTACGGAGACACGCAGATCTGCAGGAGTAGGGAATCGTAGGTCAGGGACCTTGTTGAAAAGCTCCACGAGCTTCTCTACTTCCGGGTTGTACACAGAGCAATGAAATCGAGCGTAAACTGGAACGTCATGGACAGTAAGCCCGGCACCGACCAGGGCGTCTCTCAGTTTATCAACTTGGCTGCTCAGACAGGTGATTGTGATTGAGGTTTCTCCTGTGACAGCGGATACGTATGCCTAAAGTAGATTCAGTCCATATTTCTTTGCGTCAAATACCAAAATAATGGGTTCGAGGAGGAAGTTATTATTACCTCGGGAAAAGCTTGAAGGACGTTGGTGGCATTTTTCCAGCTTTTGACGTCCGGCTGTTTCCCCCGCACAGAGATACATTTTGTCTCGGTCTGCATCGCGTCCTTGTCGACATAGGCACCGATAAATACCGCTAGTCGAAGAGCATTTTTGGCCGTCTCAAAAATCTCTTGTACGTTATTCGAAGACGCAACAGTTATGGCACTGAGAAATCCGACGCAAAATCCTTGTACCCCGCCGTGTTCCAGTCCATCTAGCAACATCCGTTGCGGATCTTCTCCATGTCCATCTACGGACTGTAGAAAAGAAAGATACTGTGTCAGTTGGAACAGGAAGTTGAGTGGTAAGGAGAGGACAGCGGGCAAAATAGGAGATGAACATGGAGAAGAAGTCGCGTGCGCCAGCCACTCTGAAAGACCGTGTAGGTATGATTTGGCGGGAACCTGTGCCAGCTCCGGGTCGAGATGTACCGCCCTGGGCCAGAACTTGTGAAGGTCCTGGGCGGCGACAAGCAGTTCGGATAACCGCGAGTCGGAAGTCAGATGGGTGCGGAACTCGGAGAGGTCCTCGGGACATAGTCGTCCCTGCGGCCCAAATAAAAGCAAGGATGGAAAGTACGTTGCCCACTGTCGTCCTGATGAGGCCATTTTGTTTTCTTTTGTTCTTTGCTATAGAGGCTAATACTGTACATAACAAAGGAGTTGATATCAAGTCGAAGTTGGCAATCATAGGAGTCTTAGCTATTGGTCACAAATAAGACAAAATACTTCAGACTCGTCCTTTAACATATGTTCCAGCCGTTATATAAGCCTGTTGACACTGAATTATTTCGCCCGGCGTTTTGAGCGGTTGTGTTCTTCCGTTCACAGGCCTCAACAGAATTAAGAGTCCCACAGATTAACACACAAAATGTGGTGTGAAGCCAGTTTGGTACCCGCTGTAATCAAAGTAATGTTACCTTCTTTGTGTCGTAAGGACTTCCAATTAGAGCATGCATAGTAAATTCCTGTTTCTCTTTTCTTATGCAGTGGAAACATGATTTGAAACCCATCTGAAAACACTGTGCTTACAGAGTTATATCGCGAGTCATGTCAAATCGGTAAAGTTCTTGATCCACCTGCTGGCAGTATGGCACAGTGTTAGCTGACAGAGAAAATTGCGTAGGATACTAGTCTAAAGCTTGACGGTGATGCGAAAGATTAGAGTTCTCGGATAGACTTGTCTGCCGATTGTGTGAACCCTGGCCATTCTGCATAAGGTTTCACCTCATAAGGCTTAATCCTAGCACGAACTTATGAGTTCGGTTGGCCCAAATGGACAAAGTTGGCGCATAAATGTTAGATTCATTTCAACGCCATGACGGGTTTCCCTATCCCAAGAGGGGAAATCTGATGGTACGTGCATTTCCCCACAATCCCTATATTGATGGGGCTGCATCGCGTATAAATGGGCTGCTCTAGTGTGAAGTAAGAAGCTACAAGCGGCAAGTTCACCCGTGTGAACACTTTCGAGTGTTGAGCGTAAATTGAGTTTTTCTGCATCGCTTACAGAATTATCCGCGATATCTCCTTTAACCCCGGAAGCCGAGCTTGTATACCTACCGTCGCAGATCAGACCTTTGGGTCTAGGTACAATAAAGTGAAACTTTCTCAGCTGCCTACGAATCAACATGTGTTAAATAAAGACATAAGTCCCTTCCTTTTAGAGCCAGGTCTTATAGTTAAAGTATTCCTTTTGTTATATTGTCTAAGTACCTAAAACGGTAAAAGTTAGAAGTAATATACAATTTGTAGCTTCAAGTGGGAGGAACTATATAATTTCGACGAGGTCTACTATTTCTAAGTCTTTCTATGACTGTGGATAGCTAGCATTGTGTACCCATGAGACTTTACGGGGGAACGACTTGGACCAGTACCTTCGTACGCTTCCAGGTTTTTTGCTTGGAAGTTACTTCAGTTTGACTTCCAGCCATGGATTAAACGTTTCATACTGGCAAAGCTTTAGATAGAAGGCCTATCCAGTGTAGGTAGGTGTGTAGAAGGTCCCTCTCTTGATAAATTTTTGATCGTCAGTTGTTTTCTCGTCAGGAGCCTTCAACTTGATCTTTAGTTGAGAGACCTCGAACTAACGCTCTGGGTATAAGCATGGACACGACTATTTCGCTGTTATACTATACAGAGTGACGTGCAGCTACCAACTAGGTCACACTTACTCCTATTACGAAGTGGTAACCCTATCCAGCCGTCCCCCGCCAATATAACTTGGTTGTTGGGGGGTTTGTAGCTAGGTACAGGTCGATTGCAAACACATGTTAGAATTCTTTTTAAGAGTCATTAATGTGTAAGTGCATCTGTGAGAAGCCTGCTGTGAAATTCCCTCAATAGAATCCCGCGTTAATCCAGTACAGCTACTTGTGACTAGCGCAAGTTATGGCCTTCTAATGGCTGCCTATAACGCGTTCCGCGATAGCTCTATGAGACATCTTGTGTCCTTGCAAACGGTTGGGATGAAAACCCTCTGGAGCAATGTATGTGGTCACCTGCAACTCGCCTTGCTTCACCATCATGGAGAGCCACATTTGCGCACCTCGGGATTCATCTAGCTTCCTATGCGAGATGATCTTGTGCATCGTATCCCAATAGGCGTTCACATACTGACCTCGACCGTTTTTCTCCATCCAGTTGGCTGTTGCCGAGGCGATGGCCTGGTCGTTAGTGCCGTAGTGACAGACGGGGATGTAGAACTTGACGTCGGGCAGCACTCGACCGTGTCCAATTTCGAAATAGTATGCAAAGGTCCCCCAGAGACCAACTGTTTCGATTCCGTCGGTCAGTGGGTTATACTGCGGCGCTCTGGGAAGATCTTTGTCCTGAGGGAAATCGTCTGGGAGGTCGCAAACAGCTTTCATGAGGTCCCAAATCATCGCTAACATGTTTGGAGCAATCTCAATAATCCCACCCATAGTCAAGATAGACTTAACGCTATCAAAGGAGGTTCGCGACTCAACGCAGTAAAACTTGAGACGGGCTTCGACTGGATTCACCACGTCGATGCCAAGCCATAATGGTGCCAACGTTAGGCCGAGCCTTGGAGCGTCGATCTTGACGAAGGATAAAACAGTTGCTACTGTAGGACTCTGGGGAATGGCAGTGATGATTGCATCCTCCCAAACTTGCATAGGGGTGAGACCAACTTGGCCGAGTTTTCGCGGGAAAAAATAAGCCTTAGGAAGAATGTCGCTGCCTAGGAACTCGAAGCCGAGACACACATTCGTAACGATAGGCCTTTCGCTTGTCTCCAGATATCTGTGCCATTCAGAGTCATAAAACTTGACGATAAAGTGATTGAATAAGGTCATGTCGAGAGATGGAACCTGTGACTTCATCGAATATAGAATTTCCATGGACGGCCGTATGTTGAGAGGGTCCATATAGGTGCCAGCAAATCGACTGAAAGGCTCTACCACCATGCGTACCTCAGGCTTGGTGTAAGATTGATTCCATCTCCAACTATACTCAAACCTGGTGCCGTCAAGGGAGAGGCCGCTGTCTGGCCGATCTGAATTCATGAGAAGGGGGGAAGGGCCCATCCTTGGCGCGATCTGGTGATAGATAAAGAGGAGAGTCTCATACTGGGCCTTGATGCTGTAGCCGGCATTTTGGAGGAGTGCTGAGAAGTGAGGCCCGGCCATGTTCCACCAGTAGTCGCTGTGCTCGTCCCTAGATGGCAGCCACTTTGAGACTGATGGCAAGACCAAATTCCGAGTCAAATCCTGTTTGGTATTGGACTCTGCATCAATGTCTCCATCGTGCATCCAGGACTTGGTCTTGTCTCTGGCGGGCTGCACCTTGCATCTTAGCAGATGAACGTGTCTGGACATTTGATCATCAACTTACGGAGTCCCATTCCACGTATGTCGGTGCCATGATGCTTTTCTTGTGCTGCTTTTAGCCTAATTTTAGCGGCGGGCTTGTCCGAGCTTTTCTGTCCGTTGGAATCATCCTAAGTCGGAAGGGAAGATTCGGTATAGAATCCACCAGAGACGACATATTTCTTTAAATTTATGTTATGTAGATCGGTTTTATCCTCTGTCAAGTTCGGTTTTAGAATAGTCAATCCAGCGTCCTTGTCTCCATGGCCTATAACACGGCCTTGAACATACCATTCCTTGATATGCTCCCAGCTTCATCACGCCGTATTCTCTCAAACGATACTATTGGATTCCTAGCGAACTCAAACCTACCCCTCTTCTAGCTATTATACGTTAACTCTGTCCTCAAAAGTCCCGTATTTGATACGGGATTGGACAGGATCAGTGTCTTAGTTCCATAATATTTCCACTAACCTAACTCGCTGCTCACCAACCAACTTATGTCAACTGAGATCCAATCTTTTTCCATTTCGAACAGAGCACGTCACACAGAATTTCTTGAATGTAATTATACTTTGCTTGTTAAATTATACTTCGCGAGGGGGTACAATTTCAAACGGCAAAAGTGCGATTTGACGTTTCAAGTCAGGTGACGGAAATCTTGTGAAATTTGGTGATGGAAACAGTGGCGGCTTATGCGTCTGCATTTACAGGATAACTTAGAATGTCTGATACTTCGTGTCGGATGAGGTACCTTCGAACTAACTAAGACATACATCTAAGATATGCACCTTCTTCTGCATGACGACAGTTTCTTTGTTGACTTGTTATGCATTCTAGATCACCCCAGTACGTACTGTATTCACTCAAAATGTAGACCTGATTTCCTTGCTGCCTATATGTATCTTTTCCCAACCTTAGGCACCACAGACAGGGTACAGTTTGTTTCCCTAAGTAGGACGTATCTACATACCAAGATCCGTAGATATACTTGTATACAATTTAACCCTTTAACAGCAGGCGGGGTTATTAAAGTTCTTATTGCTCTTTCTTTTCTCCCGTTTCAAGACAACGCATGTAGTCTAGGCAATCTTGTCGTTGGTACCTTTGCGACTATTACGGTGTAAGATGATGATTCTGCCGTTTGGGAGTTTTGACAATTCTTATGAACGTCTGTGCCCAGTTACCTCGCGCAACTATTGGCAAGACCTAAGGACAACGTGATACCCTCGGCAGTTAATAGTAGTCATCTCCAAACTTGTGCATATCAATTACTGCGATTTAATGTTTCAATCGCAGAGGGATAACGCTTATCCCCCCGGGTGTTTTTTTACTACTTTTCGCCATTCTGCAGAAGCATCTTATATTTTATCATTACAGAATGAATATGCAGTCTTCGAGACGCGAGGAAACGGCCAGAGTGCGACTCGTGGATGGCGGCCGCGCTAACAATGATACAAAGGAACTAAATGGGGCCAAAGCCCTACTTAACTTCACAAGCCAGATGCCACGCCGACATAGCTGGTCAATTCCAGGGGTCCTCTTTATCTTGTTTGCACTGATCTGGTGGCTTCACTGGCCCATCACACATACCGTCAAAACGTTACTCGGGAAAGGGAATAGCTGTGACCGAGAGACGGCTGACCAAGTGGTTCGACGGTACAACCTCACTATAGGAGCCCGATGGATGAACCTCGGTTCGAACACTCTTTGAAATCTACTAGCTAGTGAGGAAAGAATCTCTAACCAGTGTGTACAGATGGTGGATTGTGGAGAGGTATATTCGTGTGTAACGGCGAGAGCCCCTGCCCGACCTTGTTTGCCGAAGAAGGAGACATCGTGGAGCTCAACGTTCATAACGATTTATTCGCCCAAGTATCGATCCATTGGTCTGGTATGAACCATCGAAGGTAAAATGTATGTAAATTACACACTCTGTCATGAGCTGACATCTTTGGCCCGGCAGATTTGGTTTTTACAACGATGGCACTGGTGGTTTAAATCAAGTATGTCGATGACAGGCCATTTCCGCCATTCCGATCTCCCACTATAGTAGCTCCTAGCTAACAGGATGGCAGTATGGCCTCCTTCAACGCGGGAATTTCACGCACCGATACGATACCACGGGGCACTGGGGGTTGAACTGGTATGCCGATCACACCGGTGTGGGTATTATGGACGGTGCTCATGGCATTGCCTACATCGCGCCCTCGCCTTCACGACCTCGTCCGTACCGCCAAATCGCCACGTCTCCTACCGAACTGGTGCTAATACAAGAGGCGGAACGCAACGCCCAGCACTTGCTAGTATGGAACTATTACCGCCGTGATGCCGGCTGGCGGATTCTTGAAATGAGAAGTGAGGGGACCAATCTGAACTGCTATGACTCCATCCTTGTCAATTCCAAAGGCCGCCGCCATTGCCGCCACCCAGAATACTCTTATCTTGGTGGCAAGAGGCTAGATGAATCCGGCTGTGCCATAGAGGCAGGAAACGAGGGTGTCCAGTGCAGTCCCACGGAGGCTGATTACGAGGTATGACTTGTTGATACGTCATGAGATGAATCGTTTGCCATCATTATCAATCCCCACAGCTAAACTGCGACACAGATAATTGAAACACACGGGAAACCCTGGATAATGCTTAACATCCTGAATATCGGCTTTGAGCACGCTGTTCATTTTGCTATTGACGACCATCAGATGTGGATCATTGCAAATGACGGTGGCTTCGTTGATCCAAAGCTAGTGGATGTGCTTTATCTCACGAATGGGGCCCGCTACACCGTTTTAGTCAAACTTGATCGTGAGGCGGCCGATTACGCAATGCGTCTTGCTTCAACAAGCACTCATCAGAACCTCCACGGATATGCCATTTTGAGATATCCGGTATGTTTCCACGTAGTCTTGTTCCCCACACCAAGGCTCTGCGCGTACGTGAAACTAAGATGGTATCAGGCCCTGAGATATCCGCAACATGGAGCTCCAATGTCCATACAGAATCCTCAAAGTGGCTCGCCACCTTGTGTGAACCCCGATGGCTCCATTCACGCCTCATGCAATACAACAGCACCGTCGACATTGGCACCGCACCCTCCATCGCCTCCTCCGCCTGCCAATAAAACTTTGCATTTCCGCATTGGCCATCAGCCTTCGCGGTATGAGAAGCACGTTACTGAGTACTATCTGAACCAGAAGCCTTATCAGCTCTTCCACGCTCAGATGAGCCCGTTGCTATTCCTTGACAACCTGACAGCTACTGAACCACCCATCGTGAGGGATCTTCCTTGGGGCACCACTGTCGACGTGATCGTTCATAACTCGGTGGATGACACAATGCCTCTCTACAAGCACGGTGATCCCATGTTCCTACTCGGTTCCAAGGCCAATGCAACGTGGGACTGGGATACGGTACAAGACGCCATAGCGGCCGGTATCAAGGAGCTCGACCTCGAGAGACCCTCGCTACAGCTGGTACACGACGTCCCACCCCTAGGTTGGGCAGTGCTACGATGGAAAATTCAGGTCAAGGGTGCCACGATGTTGCATTCGAATAAGTTCAAGTACTACGCAGTGAGTGTGCCAATCCTCATCCCAAACTACAACGGCATTTGGTGGCCCATGTTGATTGATGCGCAGATGGGAATGTCGGCTCCCTTGCTCGAGGGCATGGATGAAAGTATGTTGAACAACATACCTCAGCAGGTAAAAAGCATGCCACATGTGGAATTTAAGCCGAAGAATGATGGTGTTTTTGGCTAAAGTTGCACGGGAGATTGAGTTTGTATTGAGAACGGCCAATAGGGTTGTATTGAATTAAGCATGGTCCCCCCCCAGCAAGATCCATAAGTAGCCCTATGTCCTAATGCCTTTGCACGAAGTAACGCATGCTCATGGTAAGATTGCCGACGAACTTAAGCAGCCCAAGGGCCCTTGGCTTCCTGCACAAGCGGGTCAATACTGTAGTCCGTGGTATTTTCCTATCAACAAGGGCGGCCTGTCTGCTTCACCAGCCTGGAGGCTGTAGATTACCGCAATATCATAGAGCTAGGCTGAAGTTTGGTCAATGTGGTCCATGAATACAAAATGTATTCTTTAGGCCTATTGCCCCATGTTTCTCTTCCATATTAGCCATCCCACAATGATATTAGGTTTCATTTTCACTTGCTTCGTGCTTCTGGAGACATCTTGGCATCTAGTCTAAGGGGAACATGTGGTCCGTGAAGGTTTTGGTTGTTATTTAGTTCGTTGTTTGGAAAGTCAAACGCGTGCAGACAAAGCTGGGACACGTTCAACACATATACTAGCCCCTCCTTGGAAGCGCACCTCTCAGGTCAACGGCAGTTCTTTCTGAGAGCTTTAATTGCCATCAACATAAACACCCTGCCTTCTCTATTATCCGCTTTAACCCACCATCGATATAGGCCATGAACATGCTCTCGACTCACATCCCAGTTCAGAGAGTAGAAGCCCGAAACGGCATCATCTACGCATACCGGCGCTTGGGTCCCTCTGAGGGTGTTCCTCTTGTCTTGCACATGCATGTGAGTCGATATTCGACCCTCGGAAGTCAGTGAAACCATTGACAGGAGTTATCCACCACACGAAGGTGCGAGCCTCTATGGGCTACTGGGACCCAGTCTTCATCCGGCCCATTGCGGCCAAGCGTCCCGTTATCATGTTTGATCCTCCTGCGGTAGGACAAAGTAGTGGTGGCACTGATCGCACGCCCACCGACAGTAAGTTCTCTCAGACATTCTTATCGTCAGTTCAAAACGGATGCTGAAATTTTCCGCCCTGGGTGGCAGTTAACGTCATGGGGGATGACCTAAACGCCTTTCTCGACGCACTCTCCCTAGAGTTGATTGACCTTCTAGGATTTTCGATTGGAAGCATGGCATGCCAAATGGCGACCCTTGCGAAGCCAACACGAGTTAGGCGCCTAATCTTGGTCGGCGCCGATCCGTCGGCGCCAATCCCTGGAAAGCACTTCTGGCCTCGAACGGACCCTAACCTAGAGCGGTTTATCGCTCTGCAAAAGAGTGCTACCGAGGCTGAGTGGCAGAACGCTTACATGTCAACCTTCTTCCGAAACGATGAGCAGGGCAGGGCCGCTTGTGATGCTTACTTTGAGCGACTACGTAAGAGCGAGTTCAATGAACGCGCGGCCATCGGCGGGCTGCCAGCATTCAACGACGTGGAGAGCTTTATGATGCAGCTGGGTTCTATCAAGCACTGGTGTGCGCCTGGCGATGAGAATAAGCATTCCTTCTACAGGCTGCACGAGCTTACCATGCCTGTCCTCGTCATGACCGGCGACGACGACTACCTGGTCCCGACGCCCCGAAGTTACGAGCTGATGCATGCCATCCCCAACTGTATGCTGGTTATCTGGCCGCGCTCTGGCCACGCATCCATCTGGCAGTACGCGGAGAACTATGCGGCAAAGGTTAATGACTTTCTAGATTATAGCCTTAACGGTCTTGCTGGACCTTGTTTGTAATGGAATGGGCCACTGGCTTTGCTGGAAAATCAGATGATTAGCGTTTGGATAGTGCGCCGTCTCGGACTTAAGAAAGTATAAGAGTAAGTTCAAAGTCCTGGGCCACAAAAAGAGTACCTAGTATTCATAGCATAAATCTTATGCCTATCCTTTCGTATAATTTATCTGCTCTTTACCTTGCTCCGTCCTAGCATTGACAGTTATCAAACCCCTGAAGAAAGCTTGATCTTCTACAGGAATAACGTTTAAGGGTACTCGCAAACTTAGAATATCCGGTCTACGCTTATTGTTCCCCCAAGCAGCCTAGTCGCGTTTCAGAGTCTGAGGCTAGTTTAGAGCGGGGATTAGGTTCGACTCTGATATCGTCATTTCAACTCAGTTGCTGCAAGTGTATATTGTTAACATCAATACCAATGTCACCGACACTGTAGTACTTCGCGGGGCCAGATCCCATTACAATTAGAGTATATACAGGCATAAAGTAAGTAAAACATCGATCGAAAGTTTGGGACCAGTCAACCAACAGGTCGGATGGTTCGGATCTGTGATCAGTCGGTTATGGACTACCACATGGTAAGACATGATACCAAAACTATATGCCATGCAGAAAAAGTCCGCATTTGGCGCTACCAACATTCATCAGAAAGAAAGTCATAAATGAATGTGTGAAAGGCTAATTTCTACGAAATGGTCTGACACTGTGCGTGATCATACATACAAACGAACAAAAATAAAGGGCATTGTAAAAAACGAGATGTCACTCATAGCGAATCTCAGCAACCTCGTCTTGAGCAATCCATATTGAAAATTTCAGCTGAAATGGTGCAACTCAAAAACGCCTTTCTGGCGACTTTGCTTACGCATGTTGGGCTTGCTGAAGCAGTCCGGCGATACAATCTCACCCTAACCTATGCCTGGGACAAGCAGGGTATTGTGCCATGTGTACTGAGCGATTCGTTTTGAATGGTCCAACCTGACTTGAGTATAGATGGTCATGGCCGACCAACCTATCTTATCAACAATGATACTCCAGGACCAGTCCTCACTGTCGATGAGGATGAGACTCTAGAGGCATTTGTGGATAATCAACTACAAATAGAAACCACCATTCACTGGTAGCTTAGTCAAGATCTGAACCTGTCTCATAGGTAAAGCTAAGGAATCTGTATAGGCATGGTATCTATCAAATTAACGAACCCTGGAATGACGGCGTACCGGGCGTAACTCAGGTCTGCCATGCCCATGCATAAGAATGGATTGACCTGCGTTCTTCTAACCATTCGGAAATAGTGGGCAACTGAACCGAGAGATAACTACACATATCGGTTTACCCCCCATGGACAGTATGGGAGCTACTTCTATCATGGTCACTTTGGGCCTGCATTCTCAGACGTTGGTCACCCAGGCCAATAGTTACTATCAAACTATACACTCATATTGACAATACTATTCAGGGCCAACGAGGTCCGCTATGGATCAAGCCAGCTGACTGGCGCCCTCGACCATACGAGCTCATATCCGAAAAGGAGGACGACATCCGCGCTATGCGGGCAGCAGAGAAGAACCCACGGCACATCATTATCGCTGACTGGAACGACCAGCCAATGGACATGTATCTGATCCGCTTCCGAGACACCGGATACATACCCACCTGCGCCAATAGCCTTACTTTGAATGGGCGAGGCGCAACTAGGTGTGAGTCTGCCCAGGACCTTGAAGATGCTGGCGGGCCCGGACGGAATGAACGTGGCTGTCTTTGGCGGATGCCAGGCTATGAGTATGTCAATGTCGATTATTGCACCGAGACACACCCGGAGCTTGAGGTGTTGCAAGCGAATCCAGGCGAAGAATGGGTCTGGATCAATTTCATCCATTCCGGAGCTCATCACTCGCTTGCCATAAGTCTAGATGAGCATGAGTTTTGGGTTGTTGCTGCTGACGGCGAGTTTGTGTACCCGCAAAAGGTAGTGAGGACACATGTGAACTTGGGAGAGAGGACAAGGTAGGAGCTATCATATATCGTATACTTGTTTCACTTATTAAGCGACAAACTTGTTATAGCATACTTGTCAAGTTAGACAAGCCGGGTGGAGATTATGCCCTGAGATTACATTCTCTTCGATCTGAGCAAATCATCCAAGGCGCCGGCATTCTCCGTTATCCTACTACTAAGGTATGTTATTTACTCGAGAGAATATTGCAGTACGTTCATCTTCAGTAAGAAGGTCGTTCTAACTTGTCTGCTTGCAAAGGATATGTCTCAGCTATCAAACAAGACGCTTCCTAACACTAAGTCATGGCTTCATCTCAACGGCAGTGTCGTCAACCCTCAAGACAGGTGCATGGACGAAATGAAGTTGGCCCCGTATCCGCCTAGGCCGCCGCCTAAAAAGGCCGATTATACCCTCAAATTTATGGTTAACATGACGGGGCCGTCAACTTGGGTACTAAACGCTGCGCCGCACGAATTTTTCCGTCAAAACGTCCCTCCTATTTTATGGGACGAGAAGTCATGTGGAAAGACATGCTGGTCTAATGGGATTCTCAGGAACGGCTCGGTTGTCGACTTGATTATCGAGAATGGTGCCGAAGTTGACTCCAACCACCCCTTCCACAAACACAACCACAAGGTATGGGTTATCGGCCAGGGCGATGGGGGCTTCCCCTGGAAAGACGTGGAGGATGCTATTGAGAATGGGGGAGCTGAGTATTTCAATCTGGTCAACCCACCGCGTCGTGATGGGTTCACTCTCTACGCTGGAGAAGGTAAATTTGTTGTTGTCCGCTACGAGATAGATTTTCCTGCCGTCAGCATGCTGCACTGCCACATGATTCACCACTTTGCAGTAAGTACGCTTTTTCCTCGTCATGTTTGTGTTTGAAGCTAAGTGTGATCCCAGAGCGGACAACAGGTTATTTTGGTGGAGGGGATGGAAGTTATGCCACCAGTTCCGCAGGCGTTGAAGGATAAGCCCCACGTTGAGTTTGAATTTCCCCTACGTTATGGACCACTGGACTGAGTGATACACCACTTTTGCTTCCTTGTTGATTATTCCCAGAGGATCAAAGAATGTTATCTAAATGATAAGTGAGGTATCTCGTGAGTGAGTGGATAAAGAACGCCATATGGATTTACTTATTTTCTCTTATCTTTGGGGGACAGGCCTCCGTGATCTGTTTTGCCACATTTGACTGATGTCATTTGGAATGGAATTTATTGTGTATGGAAGTGCAAACTTTGAGGTCCCTGTTCACTATCTCAGATGCTCTGGGTGAATGGAACACATTTCAACTGTTTGTTGTGTCGGCCCAGTCCCAAAAACTTTGAATTTAAATCCTGTATGTCTTCAAGCATCGTTCCACCATCTCTCACCATATACACCAGACCCTCAGCTCACAACTGCGGCGTACTGGGGCTTTATCCTGCCCGGCGATTTGAAAGGCTGTATGCGGACACATGAGTTGGATCCCTTCTTTGCCCTTGCCCCTGCGCACCAAGGCCTCGCTATCGTAGAATTTGAGAAGATATACTTCCTCTGGCGTCTGTTCACTCAGGTAGCACCAAGCTGGCTCACTCTCCACATCACCATCACTATCCTCCCAGTAGCCAGAGTCCCTTCTTGCCCGACCCAGCGGTCGGATCAGCGCATTCTGACTGTAATAGAATGGCACGCATCCCGGTCGATCTCGGTACGTTCGGGTTAAGGGAGCATACTCGACCTTCCGTGAGACAGGCCGGCTCATATCCATTATGGCTAGCGGATCCCGCTTGACGGTTTCCCAGGCCCGCCAGATGCTGAAGAAGGCGTACCGAGGTCCGTCATAGTTGGCGCCATCCCAGTCCCAGTGGCCACCTGTAGGCAGCCCTTGACCCCCTTCCACTTGCACCTCGGGGTCGATCCCGGCTTTTGCAATGGCGCGGTCCTCGGCATCAATGATCTCTCGTCGTAGTCTGAAGAACTCCTCTCGTTCGGCTGCCGTTGTGCATCCGTCTTCATCGTGGTTGTTCTCGACAAACCAGTCAGGTTCCTTCATGGCGCGGAAGTGTCCTCGGGCCCCTGCCGGGGTATAGTCCGAATGTGCGATGCTAAACGGGGCGAGGGATTCAATCTCGAATCCGGTCTCCGGGTTCATTCCCACAGCTGCCCAGTCCGGTATGTCTCGAAGAGAGTGCTTACGTACAATGGCAGAGCGCGCCCCAAGGGTCTTTCTCAACAGGGCAGTCATGGAAGGGTAGTACCGGCTAGCCATAATCTGCTGGTTATGGACTACGTCAGATGACGGCGAGAAGGGTAGATCCTGGCGCACAATTTGGAACCCATGCTGGTCGTGATTGTAGCTGCTTAGAGGAGCCGGCAGTGACCGTAGGTCAGTGACTGGAAGAAAGTATGTCTTGTTATCTGGCGAGGTTCCCTCGATAATGGTGAGGTCGTTGAGTTTGGGAATATCTGAGGAGTTGTAATAGGTAAAAGCGCCCAAAACCTGACGCCCAGGCTTGGACGAGTGAGAATATGAGTTCTCTGAAAGCTGTGAGCAGTGCTTGTCGGACATTTTGATTACATGAAGCTGTCCCTCATCAAGCATCAATGTCTAAGGCAAAGAGTGAAATGCATATCAAAATTCGAGGTTTAGGTCTCGTCTAATTACGGTATATATTTACCACATTGACAATAAAGTCGTTTCAGTATCACGACCAACCTCGATTTAATCAAAATTCATGCCAAGAGGCTAATCGTTATAGAATATCCGCTGAACAATACCTCAGCTTTGATGTAAAGTAAAACATTCCTTGATGTTTAAAGCCATGACTCGTAGACTAGCTTGAAGTATTTCTGCAGTGAGTGACCATTGCTCTTGACACTACCAAGAGATTTGGTAATCAACACCCACGCTGAATATCCATCGAGTTCTCCTCCGTGGACGAGCGTGGAGCTAGTTCCCTCAGCTAAGTAAGTAGGACTTAAATTCCCTTACTAGAATAGATAGATTCCAAACCTAAAGTATTGCAAGTACAAGGTAAAAGGTTTCATATGCCAAGGACAAGACAGCTGCTCTTACGCCTACAGACCTTAAGGTTGAGTTTGCTTATAGTTTTGGCAAAACTTAAAACTTTCCACAGCTTCTAATATTAAATGTAGCACGTGCGAGTGGTTTCATCCCGCACAGTACGAAAGTTTTGTTATTTCTGGGTCACGGAAGGCCAAGTTCGAATGAGGGGCCGAGCAATAAGTGGATAGATTAGTTACAGGCATCAATCTGGCAAACTTACGACAGGTGGTCTACCAAGAAACCGAAAATGCATGGAGTGCACTATCTAAAGCGGCCCGAAACAATCTCATTCGACAGTTCTGAGGATGGACACTCATACGACCCCCCAGCACAAGCGTTCTCACGCCTAACAAAGCCTCGTTACACTTGCTTAGGTACTTGTTGTCGGTTTTGTTACAGCCATATCCATGGGAATCCTTTACTGAAGTAGCTCTAGCCTTCAGCATACCGTCAGTGTAACCGAATGTGGCCAGACTCCAGACGAGGCGATCGCAAGAGGGTGCCGTTTCGAATCACATACCTTTGCATGGACACCACCTTATTGCTATGACCGGGAACTCGACGAGTTATGGAACGAAAAGAATTGGGGCTACTCGCGTAATGCCGAGGAGGGTACAGATCTTTTATCAAAGGAAGAGGGACTGGTAGGCAAATTGAGTTGAACCTATGTAACGCGGAACCAATAAATGCATGTCCCATTGCGTTCTGATCTGGCAAAAATACCAGCGCGCGGTCATGCAGGACCTCCCGACGGGAAATTGGACCTCGAGCTTCCCTCATACATATCACTGTGGCCATATGATGGCTCAGTGGGTTCTCAACCACTCCGAGTACAACAGTCTATTATACACAGAATATGCATCTTGTAACTACGACTGGAAGACTTTTGAACGACGTATGCCGGATACCTTGCGTGGCCGCTTGGACGGGGGTTTAATTGGTGATGGCGGAGACCATGCCAGCTATGCCGGTGGAAAAGCAGTTGAGGCAGGACACGAAGACATGGACCATATACAACTGAGATAATAATCACGAGCTCATACAACTCCAAGTAATATGATGAATTGGTTTAATGAGGTGAGGGACAATGTCGTCTCACTTCTGATGATTAATCTCCCTTAAACCCAGCTTGTAGCTTCAATCTAAAAATTGAGGTGGGGCGTTGAACACACAACAGCCATACAAATGTCTTCCAAGAGCTCGAGTGGCAGGAGTAGGACCTCCGTCATCTTTGGCGGGGCTGCACAATAAGCTGCTGCGACTTGGGGAAAGCGAGCGGGCGGGAGAATCTGGCGATGGAGATTGTGATGGCGGTGGGAACGGAAATGGGCATGGCAGCGATGAAAATGATGGCGGCGATGAGGGTATCGATACCCTTTGGCAGTGGTGCAGCTAAAAGAAGAAGAAAGCACGTCATTATTCGTCTTTGCGCGGCAGAGCGAGGATGAAAGTGGAGGGGAGAAGGGCTCCTTCCCCTGGACACGAATGTCGACCAACTTGGGCAACCGCGCAGCAGAGCAGGAAGAGCAACTACGTACCGCCACCCCTGCCCTGTTTCTGTATTTGGCCTGCATATGAATGGCTATTGGTCTGTTGCCCCGAACGAGAGTGCGCACAATCTTCGTCTCCCTCCTTCTTCATTCATTATTTGGTTCTTTCTTTTTCTTCTTCAAATGCATCAAATACTTCATCTCCCCTTACGCCGACCACTCCCAACCGGACGAGAGGGAATTTCAAGCATTTCGTGGGCTTTGATGATGTTTGTACATGGGAGGACAAGAGAAAAAGTTCGTGTTACCTAAGATACCTAATTAGTAGACACTTTTCTTAGTGCAAATCTCGATAGTATGCATTGTCCCATATCTGATGCTCATACTGGTGGCAGTCTCTGCTTTCTTACACACTCTTCAAAGCTCGTAGCGCCATGTGCTCGCGATCAGTCTGCCATATTAGTGCAAATATTGCTATTGAACGTCGTATCTTTCTCTACTGTCCACCTGTAACAGCCAGCCGACAGTCAATCAGAGAGGAATTGGGAGACATGCTGCTGCACTTAGAGGTCGTGGCGTACGTAAGCAGGCAAGGTACCTAGCCACGTGCACGGAGGAGGAGATAATGGGGGTACCAGGAATTGATGGCGGAGAGTGATACCGTAATTAGTAGCTGCAGCCAGCTTGTGGACGAGAGGGGAAACAGTGGGTGGGGGCACCTGCCTCTGCCTGTTATCTCTTCACTCTTATCTCTTACCTCTCTTTCCTCTTTCTGTTGCCTCCTGCGCCTGCCAGTCCCGTCGACGATGCCTCGCCGCCCCTCGCACTTTCTCCTTCCAAATCTACAATCTCTTTTCGCCTGGTCTTCCTGCGTCCTTCATTTGTTTCTTCCCAACCACCACGATCCCAAGTGACTTTCGCTCTACCGCCGCCGCCAGCCGTTGACCGCCACAAGGCCACTCAATATTATGTGTCAACCTTTGTTTGCGTATTCGACTTCATGGCCTAGAGTGTGCATGCATGGCACGATCGAGGTGCTGCCACGTTCTTCGCCAAACACATACTACGTACCATGCATTCCTTACGCGCCGTGGTCATTTGGCGGCAGACGAATGGCCTCGACGATGCCGAGTGTGAGTGGAGACACCGTCGGTCTTGCAGGCTGCCGTAGTCTAACGGACGTACAGGCACAGACACATCGTGTACTTTTCCCTATCGAGAAGATAGATGATGCATCCTTTCCATCGCCATCTATCTCATCCCCATCCATACCTCCGCCTCGCAGCAATCAACTCGCAACCTCAGCTTCCCGTCATCACGCATCGCTTACCGCTTCGGGACGCCTCCACTCCAACTCAGCCGAACCCCGTTCGCTTACGGCCGTGTGATTTCAATCTTACCGCCTGTCCGGTCGTGTTGCCTTGCGTTGCGCCGCCCGCTTTCCTGTCAGACCTCG
This sequence comes from Colletotrichum navitas, assembly GCF_030913465.1. Classification (NCBI taxonomy): domain Eukaryota; kingdom Fungi; phylum Ascomycota; class Sordariomycetes; order Glomerellales; family Glomerellaceae; genus Colletotrichum; species Colletotrichum navitas. The sequence goes on along the minus strand of NW_026850613.1, from coordinate 111,808 downwards.
TCATGGCACACGCACCTCGGTTGTGCCAAGGCAGCTATGCTTAGCTTTCCACCACACAACTTGCTGATGCTGAAGACATCAGTGGTGCGAGCCGCCATGAAGATTGCCGTCTTGCAGCTCAACCTTGTCTCTTCCAACATTTGGATTGTGCTTGCTGGCAGCCTTTCTCATCTTAGGGATGTATCCGTTCCGTTTGAAGCAAGCTAAGAACCGTTTGACTCTGCCGCTGATGGGCAGGCTCGTCTCGTCTTCCTCGCCATCTTTGTCTGTTGCTCGCTAACCTGCATCTATGGGCCGTGATGCGAGCGGTTCGCACTACATCATGGCCCAATGGGATACGCACGTTAAACAGTTGGTGTAGGGCTCTCATGTGCTCCCAGGGATGATTCGAACGTGCGTCGCCATGCCACACGGGTATCATGCTGTGGGCGAAAGTTGGAGGCGAGGGATGAATTGGAGGGAGAGGAAGATACAAGTTGAAAGACAATCCCCAGTCTCCTTTGTCCCCTTCTTTTGTCTCTGTTACTTGTGTGTCTTTGTGTCAAGATTATTATTTCTCTTGCCGCCGACGACGACGACGACGACGTTGTCATCCACAGCTGGGTTGTCACTCAACTTGTTCGTACTCTCTTCAGCGGAACTGCTTTTCCACCGCCTACACCCCCTTGGCTGGAGTCCCCAGGAAAAGCAAAGCCAAACGCAGCGCAATGGAGCAGAACCCGCTGCTGCTGCTTCAGACACCGGAACAATGGCCCCTCTGGCCGGACATGGATGCGACCTTCCCCCCCGAGTATTCGGCTTCCCACGAGCTCCAGGCAAACGTCTTACAAAGCCACGAAACCGCCACGTTAGAGCCCTACCGCCTGCAGCCGACACCCAATCTCATGGTCGCCGACTTTCCGCCCTCAACGCCTCCTGACCCTGACGCCGGCCTCGATCTCGACTTCGGATGGTGCATGCACCCCGCTACCGACGGCTTCAACATCCCGGCGTCCTACGGCGGCTTAACCCGAGACAGTCCCCACTTTGGTTCCACGACCGGGAAAACGATGGAGCCACCCTCCTGTTTCCCCGTCCTTGACGGCGCTCTAGTTTCGGAACCGGTGCCAGCAACCACACAGTCATGGAGCATATCTCGTAAGAACACACGTCAGCAATTCCCACACATGAGTTCCTTTCAGGCACACATGGAATCCCCCCAAAGTCACAAGCAACAACCGGGAGCACACAAAGGGAATCCAAGGCAGAACATCGCCAACGTCGCTGCTCAATCGTCCAAATCTTCACTACCTGTCAGAGAGGGCGCTAGCGTGCCAGGAACCTCACAGGCATCCGCTTACACCAAAGGCAATTGGGGTAGCACCGAAACGAAGCGTTCACACTCCACCGGCCTCGACGTTCCCCCTTTGTCGGATAAAACAAACAGCCCCATGGCTTCGCCCCCGGCTGTAAACCTCTCTCAACCAACCCGTCGAGCCGCTGCTTCGGGTCTGTCGCGAGAGCACCTCCCATCCAAGAAGTCTTATATCACTGAAATGCGCCGAGGGCAGCGGAATGACGCCACTCGTTCAAGTGGGAGTCTTCAAAAACGGACAAGAGTAGACCGGGCAGCACGCCTAGGAAGCAAAGCCGACGTCACCAAGCTTTCCGTCTCTGTCAGTGACTATCAGAGGCATGTGATGAACTTGATTGAGCTTATCAAAAAGGAAGCGGTGTGAAGGATAAAGTGGCAAGTCAAAAGAAGAGAAGGCATGGCCTGACATTTATGCAGGCCATCAATGTCTGTTTTACTAGAAATAGATGTACAAACTGTTTTAGGATATGAAGGACAAATGGTGTAGAGAAGAGTAGAAAGAGAGAAATCTTTTTGTGGCGGGAAATAATTGATCATGTATGGCTGTGGCTGCATCTTCACTGATCCACCCCGCTAGCTGCTACTGACTACGTTCCTTTTATACTTAGCCCCGTCGCTGATCATCCATGTTCTCTTCCTTCAATTATGTCTGCTTAGCTACATTGGACCATGACTCGAATCATCTTGCAACACGCCGTCCAACGCCAATAGCATCCGTGTTTGTAGTAGCCAACCATGGCCATCCTTGCCGTGTGATCCAGCCCAGCCAGCCTTGCAGCCCTTCTTGCTCTTCTTCATCATCACCCACAGGGGTTGAGCCGGCTTTCTCGAGTTCCCATACATCAGATGACACGCAATGAAACCACAATGACCAGAGCTGTTAACTCCTAGTCAGCGTTTGGATACTGAAGCTCCAATCCGTTTATGGCCGCGTATAGCTTCATGGATGCATCCGCCCTAAACGGCCCGGATAACTAGGGGGTCCCCGAATTGTTTTTAGGAGAGTGAAGATGATGTCAATCTCGGAGAACTACAGCCACAGGGAGATGAACACACCGAGATAGTCTATCACTAACGGGAAACTCTGCGACGTCCCTAGCAATTCAGAGACGGGTGCTGGGATGTCCACGAACTTCTTCATCGTCGACACTATATTCGGCAACAATTGCTACAATGACGGGGTCAATAGATACATCCTGTGCCTACTGTTCTTGTTCGACTCGATATTTGCCACCAACTCAGACAAGGACTATAAGCCCTCCTGTACAGACCAGTTCTATCACCAAAGATTGCTGATAACAATTCAGAGAGAGGTTTCAAGACAGCAACCTCTCTGGCTTCCACTCCCGCTTTCAAGGCGCCGAAAAGACGCAGATTGCACACATGCAATTCTGGACAGCAGGTATGTAGTTGAAGGAACAAAATATGACTGGAGACGATGGATGGCTGACCCAGGAGAATAACAGGAACCAAAGTGGACTGCGGTGGTCATAACCATAGCGAAGGCATTTTTCAAGAAGTTCACTTTTGTCTCTCCCCTGGGACGGGTGACGGAGGCATGTGGAGGCTCAAAGATGGTAAGAATCCTAAGTCAGCAACGCCGGAGGACTTTGACAAGCTCCCGCTGCCTCGCCTGCACGAGCATGGAGCACTATGGGAGAGAGACTCGTCTGGCCATGTTGTCAGAAACAAGAATAATGTTATTGCATACCCTTGGCACAAGTGGCAAGGGGGCGAAGCTAAGAATGTGGATGTTTGGATGGCATATGAGTTTAACCCAGACCTTATTAGAGGCCAGGTTTATTAATATGTAGTAGTTAACACAATGCCGTACAGCTTTTTTTACACAAGCATATATATTTGTATGTGTCCTTCGTCTCTAGTGCCTATACCTCACCTTTCTACCCCCAGGTCTTGGTTGTCGTCCTCATGATTGACTTTTGGTGTCAAGTTTACTCTTGGGGTCGGGGATGACTGATGTAATGCGCACTCGTCCATGCCCGCGTTGATGATGCCTTGTTCTGCTTAAAGCGTGAATGCATTGAGGCAGTCAAGAGGTCACCATGCTCCAATAACAAGGTCTAGGAAAGCCCAGAGCATCAGTCTCTTAAGCTGCTTTGAGGCAATACTGAGACCCATCACAAAACCATGCTGGATTACACCGCGGTTGTCGAGAAGCCGATAAAGAACGAACCCGTCGCAGCGTTTATCGGCTAACTAGGAGCAGTCGGGTCACGCTGGCGCAGCTATATACCATGTCCGCTGGAAGAGCATGGCATGAGAACTCCGTCTGTCTTTGCTCGCAACCCGAGCGAGCCATTTTACAAGGAGATCAATGCCGAAGGGACGATGCAAGACATGCCCCAACGCGGCCGAAAGAATTTGAGGCTTGGAGAGAGTCCTTAGCCCGGTAGAAACTCCAGACCCTACCGAAGTCGGACAAACTGTTAATGCCGCTTCCTGCTGCCATCGAGGCTCTGTTCCCACCCGACAATCTCTGTATGGGGTAGCAGTGCGCGTCTACCGTCATCTAAGATCCAACGCCATGCGTATTACCAGGGACCCGCAAAGCTTCTGTCCAGATGCAAGAATTGAGACATTTCGACTGAGGGCTAATGCAGACTTTCCCAACGTCCCGTCCAGCTCGGCGGATCATCAAGTTCCGATACTCGAGCCGGTCGAGCCTCGAGACACCTTCAGGATCCGACGGGACATCGTTCACCTGAGCAAACAAGAGCTGGCCCAGTATCAGGCCAAGCTTGATGATGTGCGTCAGGTGAAAGCTCTATGGTCTCGTTAGCAACAGTTCGATACTCTGCACACGTGCTGCAATCATGGCTATCTGGATGCCAACCTGGCGTATACGCTTACTGGTGTCTACACTACCGGGTGGCGACCTTCCTTTGGCACAAGATGGCTCCTCTACTCTGAAAAGCTCAGTGGCATTCCAATTCCATATCGGAATGTCTACGCCCTCAAAACGGCGAACCCGACATTCCGACATCATCTACGATGACCATGCCTTTTACTGAAGTTCTTTGGAGAAAACCCAGCCGCCAGCCCATGAGACGGTAGTTGTATAAGGGGCTTTAGTTATCATACATGTAGGGCAGATTACCTCCTAAGACCTACTATCTCTAGCAATGTTCTAGAATTATATGACGTGGAATATAGACTACTAGCAATAGTACATTTGAACCCTAACATCATATGCAGACTCTACATGAATACCAAATCGTACAGAGCCCACTCTTGAACGTAATCTAGCTGTTATAAGTCGGCTACTCAAAACGTGGTTTTCCCCCGCGGTCGAGGCTGTTGAGCAACGCCATGTCGCTCTCTGAGAGATTGAAATCAAAGACGTCTGCATTTTGCTTGATTCGTTCCTCTTTCTCGCTTTTGGGCAACGGCACCCAGCCTTTTTGAAGAGAGTAACGGATCAGAACCTGGGCCACAGATTTCCCGACCCTCACTGCAATTTCAGCCACTGTTGGGTCCTGGAGCCCGGTCCCTCTCGCTAGTGGGCTGAAAGCCTGGAGCACTATGCCGTGCTCACGGCAATAATCTACCGTTTCACGCTGCTGTGTCCATGGATGCAACTGTGCGTAATGTTAAGGCATTCCGAACAGCGATCGGGAGTAGTACACATGCCGTTCAGTAATGACTTACCAAGATCTGGTTCACAGCCGGCGGCCAAATCGTAGCATAACTCCTCATCTCTTCAAGATGCTCAGGTGCATAATTACTGACCCCAATCGCTCGAGCCCGTCCGTTCTCGTACAGCTTCTCCAGTGCGGTCCAGAGTTCCCTTCGATCTTTGGGTTTGAGAACATGCGGCGAGTGTATGAGGAACAGATCGACATAACCCTCTGGACGGGGGTCTATTCTATGCACACTCTGCAAAGCACGCTCGTATGATTTTCCCTTTCCGAGAGGATAGCGAATTTTAGTTGTAACAAATATCTCCTCGCGGAGAAGGCCGGACTGCTGCAGTGCAGCGCCAACCGCTTCTTCGTTTTTGTAAAGCTGAGCAATGTCAATGTGCCGGTACCCGGCGGAGAGGGCGTGGAGGCATGCTCGAGTGCAATCGGCTTCGCTGATTTGGTATACGCCATAGCCTAGAATAGGCATTCGGCTCTCCGTGTTCCGAAGAGACACGGTCGATGAAATGCTCATGTCAGCGTGCGGCATTTGGATCAATGGAGAGATGGTATCTGAAAGTCTTCGTCGAGTGCATAACCGTCGGGAGAGGTGTAGCAGTAAGCTGATGGAGAGGGTAAGGTACTTGTCCCGGCCGGAAATGACAGCTAGCCGTGTCAGTCCACAGATTCAGCCTGCTGCTTCCCGCGGGCCAGTGAACACCGAGCCGACAGAGGTGAACGCACCTTCGATAGATACCTGCCAAACAACCGCCAATCACCTGAGCTTACAGCCTTAGCCTGCTGCTTCTGACGGTGCATTACGCACCGAGTTTTCAAGGAAATAAATCAACGTGTTGGGGCTTTAGGGCGGCGTTCATGCAGCTCACAGATTACCAGGTTTAATGATTCCACCAGATAGGATCATGGCCGAGCCCTGGCTTTGGCTTGCCGCCGGTGCATGTTAGTCAGCCTTGATAGGTGGCTATGCGCTTACCACGTGACTCAGAGTACCTAATGTACTTCAAAATCTACTACTACGGATACAGGTAGATGAACAGCCGCACAAGCCACCACAGCCACTGTTGACTATCACCTGACACACCACTATACCTGCGCTCATTTATTAGACTTTTGTTGAAGTGAATATGGCTGTCAACTTTGGACACTTCGTCATGAACACTACAATCACCAGCACAGAGCCTGTTATCTCCCGGATCTTTGCCTATTGTGGAACTGCGCTCTGCCAATATTTATTCCCTTCTACTGTGTCCCTTGCCGCTGAAAGACAATTCGGTTCTGGGAAACGTCGCTCCTAAACTCGCTTCGCGACTATATGTGAGCCGTCTTACCAACAGAAAAGTCGGAGCCTTTCCTGGGAAGCAAGATTCAACGCAATATATCTAAACATGTTCTGCTCCCTAAGTACACTAAGTAACCATAAGACCCAACTATTTGATCTCGAACCCCAGCGATCCAGTATTACATGGCTGAATACTAAAGGCCATTTCGTACAAATTTGCTTCCTTTGGCAATCTCGCCGCTCAAAACTTCCATACTCTTATTGCCCATAATCTCCAAGACGGAAACCGCAGACCCGCACTCACTAGCAACATAGTTCCGAATCTCCATGGCCACCAGCGAGTCCACGCCGTAGACGTGAATCGGCTTGCCAATGTCGATATCTGGCTCTGGAATCCTCATCGTGCGGCTGATCCTCTTCACCAGCGCGTCACAGATGATTTCCGCCGCCGCCTCTGGGCTTTCGGCAGACTTGAGAGCACGCGTCACCGACACGGTTCCGTTCTGGTTCGGCGCAGCATCCGCCACGGCCCCCGACTCGCCGCTCGCCGACCGCAACTGTCGGAACAGCGGCGACTTGATGAACGTCGGCTCGGGCAAACCGCGCTCTTTGAACACGGACAGTGGTGCTAAGCCGACGCCGATCTGGGGCTGGCCCTGGCAGCCCGCTCGCTCTGCGTCGAGGTGGAACTCGACCAAACTGAGGAACTCATCCTCGCGGATACCGTCGTGCGCGTAGAAGAAGAGCGGGTTCTTGTTGAGTGTCTCTTGGTTCTCGGCGACAAAGCCTACGCTCATAACGTTGCACAGATCTATGCACGTCGCCGCCAGCCCCTTGGCGCGCCGGTATATTGCAAGCGAATCCTGGAATGTGTTGCCCGCCGCGTAGTTGGACTGGCCTCGGTTGCCGACGAGCCCGGCCACGCTGCCTAGCATGACGAAAAAGTCCATATCGGCGGGCAGATACTTGTGGAGATTCCACGTGCCTTGCACTTTAGGACCCAGGCACTCTTCCCATTGCGCATGCGACATGAACTCAAAGGCCGAGTCACGGAGCTGCATCGCACCTTGGATGACACCGGCGATGCGGGGGAAGCCCAGGCGGTTCATCTCGGCCAGCGCCGCGACCAGCTGCGCCTCATCGGCGACGTTGCACTTGAGTGCTGTCGCCCGCACTCCCATGTCGGCCAGCTCGGCGAGCAGCTGGCGCGTTGTGGCGGCTTCGGCGCCGCCGCGCGAGAGGAAGACGAGGTTCTTGGCGCCCTGCGCCGGCCCCGCCATCCACTTGGCGATGGACCGCCCGAGCCCGCCGGCGCCGCCGGGCAGCAGGTAGGTCGCGTCGGGTCTCAGACGCGTGGGCGCAGGCGGCTTGGGGACGACCTTGATGAGGTCCTCGGGATGCGCCTTGAGGACGACCTTGCCCATATGCTTGCCCTGCTGTAGGATGCGGAATGCGCTTTCCATTTCCCCAAAGCTGTGCACGATGAGCGGCCTGCAGGCATGCAGCTTGCCGGCGGCGTGCAGGTCGACGACGGAGCGCATGATGCGCGAGGTCATCGGGCGCGCCAGGGTGGCTATCTGGGCGAGGTCGACCGCGGTGAAGGTAGCGCATCGGCTGAAAGGGAGCATGTCGATTTTGCCGTTGGCCATGATGTCGCGCTTACCAATCTCGATAAAGCGGCCAAACATGGCTATGCAGTTGAAAGAGGCACGCAACGCCTCGCCCGAGAGGGAGTTGACAACTACGTCGACGCCCTTGCCACCCGTCATGCGCATGATGCCGCTTGCAAAGGACAGATCACGGCTGCTGAAGATGTGATCCTCAGCGAGCCCGTACTGGTCCATCAGCAGTTCCATCTTCTCGCGCGAGGACACGGTCGCGTAGACCTCAGCGCCCAAATGCTTGGCCAGCTGGATCACGGCCTGGCCTGTCCCGCCCGCTGCTGCGTGGACGAGGATAGTCTCCCCCGCTTTGAGACGCGCCACCTCGTACAGGCAAAAGTAGGCTGTCACGAAGACGACAGGAATGCTGGCAGCCTCTTCGAAGGACATGCTGTCAGGGATCTTGGCCACGAGGTCCCGGGGTGCCCTCGTACGGGTCTGGAGGCAGTTGTTGTCGCCGTTCCAGACAGCGATGACGCGGTCGCCGGCCTTGATATCCGTCACCTCGGCACCGACGTGCGTGACGATACCGGCGCCCTCGTAGCCGAGGATGTTGTTGTCGAGTTCGCCCATGGCCACCATGACGTCGCGGAAGTTCAAGCCCGCGGCCTTGATGTCTACCTGAACCTCGTCGTCACCGAGAGGCTGCTGTGCCCCTGGCCAGTCGATGAAATGCAGCTTATCCAGATCTCCTGGCCCAGAGGTGTGAAGCTTCAGGCTACGACTCGGATCGGCGCCAAACGCCTGCAACCGAGGCTGAAGCACAGTTGTCCTCTGTGCGATGAAGTCATTGACGGGGGGAGCGGCGATGATTCGGGCCGTCTGGATGAAGCCACCATGATCAAGACCGCATCCGACCGGGTCGACAAGGTAGTCGGCATGGCGATCCGGCGACAGAAAAGGCCCGCTGAAGTGATGCTTGAAGACTTTGACAACGTTGGCAGCCACGAGCGAGGCTTCGGCAGAGGGCAGATGCAGAAGCAGCAGGTCCGAGCCGTCAAGGTCTCTCTCCCAGCGCACCGTACGAAGAAGACCCGGTATCATGGCCATGTGGGGGTTCTCATGCGGGTGAAGCGTGAGCCACAGCAGCCCTCCGGCTTTGGTCAGTAGGTGGCGTAGCGTCACGAAATCGGCTTCGCTGAAGGACGACGAGAGAAAGGGCTTGGTGGCCTCCATGGCCACAATGCAGCATGTGTTGGCCAGTTCGTGCTGTGACAGGTCGGTGAAATGAACGACGCTCACCCCGAGGTCAGTCACCTCTGACACGGCAGAAGCCACAAACGTAGCCAGGGCAATATCCTCGGGCGTCTCATGCGCAACCACAAACACCCGGCGAAGAACGTCGTCCTCGTCGAGCTGCTGCGACTTGCTGGCGGCTTCTTCGTCGTCCGCCGGCCGCGTCGCTACAACCATGCTTTGCACGTGCAGCTCATCTTTAGTTGAGTCCTTGAGCTCCAGGACAGTCTGGGAAAAGCCGGCATCGCGCAGCACTCGCTCCCAACCCTTTCCGTCTAGCAGCGGACCCCAGGGGCGGAAGTCCTCCTTGGCAGCCCACCAGCCAGCGAGCATGCCAAAGACAAGCGGAGACTCGAGACACCTCAGCTGGGTGGTTTCCTGGAGGAACAGCTTGCCGTTGGGCTTCAAAAGACTGTTGACGCGGGCCATGGTCTTGGTGATATCCGACGTCGCGTGGAGGCAGTTGGCCGCGATGACCAGATCGTAAGAGGCTAGGTCGAAGCCCTGCTCTTCGACGTCTTTCTCGATATCCAACGTCTTGAACTCGATCACGCCACCGGCCTTCCACTTGCCGAACTTGGCCGCAGCCGTTTCGAAGAAGCTGGGGCTGATATCCGTATACGTGTATTTGAGCAGCCGCGAGTCTCCGATGACGCGGGTCCCCGCGGGGCAGAAGGCCTCGAGGATGCTGGTCGTCGTCCCGCCAGTTCCGGCACCGATTTCCAACACCTTGAGGTCTGCGCCGCGCTTGTGGCTCAGAACTCTGGCGTACGCTCCCATCAGAGCGTGGATCTTCTGGGTTCCTATCGCGACGCGGTAAACGCGCTCGAGCAGGTCGTCCATGCCGAATAACAGGTGCAGTCCGTCCACGTCTCCGCGGAGAATCGGCGCAATGTTACGCCCCATTCGACAAATCATGGCGGCCTCGGGGTGGCCCGACGCCTCATACTCGGCGAGGAATCTGTCGCGCGCGGCGGCGTCTTCCGTAACAGCCGGCCACGAGACGTCCTGGCGGAGGACTTTGTTGTTCTTGTAATCGTCAGCAATCAGCCGCAACCAGCCTAGATATTTCTTCATGTGCTCAGGCAACGCGTTCTCGTCTGCGAGCGGCCGAGCCTCGAGCTCCTTGACGGCTTCGGTGATCCAGATGGCGCACGCCAGCTGCACGTCCCCGAGCTGTTTTACGGCGCTCCCCTCGAGCGCCGGAGTCTCCAGTGGCAGTAAAGCAGTGCGTACACAGGCTTCGGCCTCGCCGTTTGCCTCCAGAATGTCCACGTCCGGCTTCCAGTCCAGGTTGAAGCAAATTTCGCGCCGGCTGCCGGCTGCGTCCCCCGTGGTCGTTCCGTGCTGTAAAGGCACTGCCTCGACGCCGCGCATTACGACCCTTACAGGCCTCTCGGCTCCAGGGTCGGTGCTCCAGACCGTGATGTCCGCCTCGGCTTTCTTGTGACCGACACGGCCAGCCGCGGCGTGTACCGTGAGCTCCGTGCCAGGTCGGGCTTCGATGTCGGCGCTGACCCACACGCTGCGTATCGCCACAGGCACCATGGGCTCCGTCAGTCGTTCAGCCGAGGCCTGCAGGGCGAAGATGAAGGACTGCATGATGCCGTCGAAAACGGGCGGGTGGATCACCGAGGCGGCGAGCGCGTGGCCCGGCATTGCTGTGGCGATGTCTGGGATGCGAATGGTGCCAAGCGCCTGGCCGCTGGCCTTGCTGTCACCGTTGGGGCTAGAGTACATGCTGGAGATGTTGCGGAACAGGGGCCCGAAACCGAGCCCGATGCGCTCGAGCTCGGCGTACCGGCTCGGGAGTAGCTCCGTCTGTGGCGCGGTGCAGACCCGCGTCACGGTCGACAGCAGCTCGCTGTAGTAGCGGCGGCGCTCCCTCTCCTCGCGCCCGCCGTCAACCACGCCCGTGGATGTCTCGGCAGCGGTCTCGGCGGCGATCTGTCCGCGACTGTGCTCCAGCCAAGTGTCATCGTGAGCACTGAATGAGGTGACCTTCCACTCCCACCACAAGCTGCTGTCCGACTGGCGCGACTCGGCGACTCGCTTCATGGAGAACATGGTCTCAGTGTGCTCGTCCTCGCTGACCTGCAACGCCCGCGAGATGCTCACGTCGCGTAGGTTGAAGCCGAGCGGCACCTCTCCCTTATCGCCGTACAGCTGGCGCACGGCTTCAATCGCCATCACCAGATAAGTCACCCCAGCGACGACGATGCTGTCCGTGACCTTGTGGTCCCGGAGCCACGGCACCTCCGACACGCGGAGGTGGTTGCGCCACCTCGGTGCGTCCGGATCCCAGTCGCGGACGGGGGCGCCGAGGACGTCGTGCCGAGCATGTTTGCGGAACCGCCACGCGCGGCTGGTACGGGATTCCAACCAAGAATACGTCTCCTTTGTGTGAAGGAAGGGATACGGGGGCAAGTCCACCAGCATGGCACCGTTGCCCTCGCCGCCGTTGTTGTTGACCTTGGCCAGGTCGATCGGCAAGCCCGCCGCAGCCAGCGAGCCAACTGCATGCAGCGCGGTGGCACACGCATGCTTCCCGCGTGTCAAGATCGACACGTAGCGCAGGGCCTTGTGGTTCGGGTCATCGAGCACGGCGTCGCGTGCGGCCGCCTGCAGCGCGCCGTGCGGGCCGATCTCGACGAGGTGCGACACAGGCAGTTCGGCGCCACCACCGACCTTGAGCTGCTTCTTGGCAACATTAGAGGTGCACAAGGCCACGAGCGCCTGCGAGAACTGCACCGGAGATACAAGGTTCTGCACCCAGTAGTCGGCTTGGGTCATGTCACTCGCGGCTATCAGACCGCCCGTGACCGAGGACATGACCTGCACACCGGACGACAGCGGCTCGCCCACCGCAGCAGCTGCCCGGAGCGTGCCCATCAACGACCGGTATTCTTCGGATACGGGGATCATGTGGCGCGAGTGGTACGCCTTAGCGACGCGCAGCTTCCGCGCGAAGAGCTTCTTGTTGCTCGCGGCCTCGATCAGCGCGTCCACCTTGGTCTCGTCTCCGGAGATGGTGAGGCTGCGGGGCGAGTTGTAACAGGCGATGACCAGCTCTCCATCGGCACCGAGTTTCTCATGGACCTGAGCAATGAGAGGGGCTACCTCATCAGGGGTGCATCCGACAGCCACCATCGCGCCGCGTGCGTCGTTGTCGGCCGCGGGCTTCGCACTGACGACGCCGCGGTAGTAGGCAACCTTCCACGCTGACTCGCGATCCAGAGCGGCCGCCGCGTACGCGGCCGCGATCTCGCCGCTCGAGTGCCCGACCACGCGCTTGGGCGCTAGGTTCCAACTGGCAAGCAAATCCACCAAGGCGACCTGCAGCACGGTGCATAGCGTCTGCGAGTACAGCGGCTGGTCGATCTTGGTGGTCTCGGCGCGGCGCTGCGTAAGCTCTTCCAGCACGCTGAAACCGCTGCCGAGTGTGCCGCCGATGAACCTGTCGGCCTCGACAACGCTCGCCCGGAAGACGTCGAAGACAAGCAGCTCCCGGCCCATGGCGAACCACTGTGCTCCTTGGCCCGTGAAGATGAAGGCTGCGGCGGGCGAGGTGGCCTTGCCTGGGCGGACGGCGCTGGCGCTGGTGGAAGGATCGGTGAGCGCCGCAAGGAGGGACGTGACTGAGTCGGCGGTGATGGCGAGACGCCAGGACAGGCGTGAACGCCGCTCCGAAAGCGTCATGGCGAGGCTGGAGAGATATGCGTCGTCTAGCTGGTTCGCTCCGTTGCTACCGGCCTGCTTCTGCAAGTGCTCTGCGACACCGGCGAGGACCCGTGAGATGCCCTCTTGATCGTTTGCGGAGAATAAAAAGACCCTATGGCCTGCCGCAGCCTGCTGCGACGAGCAGCTGTCATTTCTAGAGATTTTGAGTGCCGATGTTCCCGACTTTGTTGCGTGTAAGTAGCCCCTATCACCCAGACCCAGCTTGTCCAGATAGCTTTTGGCGTCGTCCAGCACCACGTGGGCGTTTGTGCCGCCGAACCCGAAACTGTTGATACTCGCCCGCCGGACCCCCGAGGGCCCTGCCTCGAATGGCGTCGGGACCAGGGGCAGCTTGAGACCCCATCTTTCAATTGGGATCCTAGGGTTGATCTTTTCAAAGTTTGTGTTGGGCGGTATCACTCCGTTTTCCAGCACCATGACTGTCTTGATGATTTGGGCCATGCCAGACGCCGCCTCGACATGGCCGATGTTGGCCTTGACAGCGCCTACGTATAGCGACGGCCTGTCGGCCGCCGCCCTCGGTCCGCCGCGCTGGAACACCGCGGCAATGGCGCTGGCCTCGATCGGGTCTCCAGCCGGCGTACCTGTAAAGTGGCCCTCGAGGAAACCTGTGTGGTCTAGGTCGAGGTTGTTGCGGGTGTAAACGTCCCGTATGAGGCACTCCTGGGCCGCTTTGTTGGGCAGCGTGATGCCGCCCGTGCCGCGGCCGTCCGAGTTGACGCCCGTGCCGCGCAGCACGGCGCGGATCACGTTGCCGTCACGGATGGCCGCCGACACGGGTTTGAGGATCAACGTGCCCACCCCCTCGCCGCGGCCGTAGCCGTTAGCGCGCGCGTCAAGCGAATAGCACTTGCCATCGGGCGACACCATACCAAGGCCGCTAGCGCGGAACATGAACTCGGGAGACTCGATTATGTTGACTCCGGTTATAATAGACTGTGTGGGGTTGATTCATCAGTTGACTGCCGCCCTGTCTGTTCCAATGATGGACCCTGGGACGTACGTACCATATCGCTGAGCCCGGCGCGCAGATCCTGGGCCCCCGTGTGCAACGCCACGATGCTGCCAGAACATGCTGTGTCCAGAGTGAAGCTGGCGCCTCTCAGGTCGTAGAACCAGCTCACTCGTGCTGCGAGGATGGCCGCGCTGGTGCCGATTGGTTTATACTTGACAGACAAATCCGGATCCTCTTGTAGGATGGAACGCACGTCATCGGTAAATTGAGCCGCGAACACGCTAGTCTTGCTTCCTTTCACGTCCTCGAGCCGGAGGCCGGCGCTCTCTATTGCCTCATAGACATTTTCCACTAAAGGTTTTGTGTGGTCAGCCTTACGTGCTGTTCAGGGATGCTTTTCGAAGGGGGTTTATTTTCAGGCAAGTCCTCCAAACGCACGCTGCTGGGGAAGTGTAACACCTACTGACTATCCGTTGCTGGAGATCCATTGTTTCCGTCTCTTTGCGGGTAATGTTAAAGAAAGCAGCGTCGAACTGCTTGCCGTTCTGCTCGCCGTCACGCAAGAAATGTCCGCCCTTTACGGTGTTGCTCCCCGCGCGCTCTTGCGACGGATGGTAGTGTGCGTCTTGGTTCCATCTTGATGCCGGGACTTCGGACCAAGCCGACTTGCCCTCCATCAGCAGATCCCATAATTTGGATGGACTCGTGGCGTCTCCGGGGAAGCGGCAGGCCATGCCAATAATGGCGATGTCTTCGTCGAGGCCGGTAATTACAGATCCCATGATGGCGTCTTTTCGATGTGACAATACACTTTACGCAAGGGGTGAGGAACGTAGGATGGGCAGGTTGTAGCTGATTGCCGGAGGAGATGGATAGCTTAGATTAAGTAGTCGAAAATACGAATACTACCCGAATAGCTATGAAACTATGCGGCAATTCGGTGTTCGATTCAACTGCTAATTCACATGATCGATCATCAGGCTTGTAGCAGTCCCTGGTCTGGAACCAAGCGCGTTGGCCCAGCGTAAAAACCCCTCATTCGAACCACCTCCACATTGAACGTGCTTTGAATGTGATTATCGTTCACGTCATCAATCAATAACATACTGCTCTCAATGGCATCTGCTCGAAGATCAGTCGGTGTAGAAACTTCATACAACAGATGACCTCGCGAGGCGCCAACAGCGTCTCACCAATAAGCCGAAGTCCTTACAACTACCCCCCTCCGAATGCAACAAATCCTGAATCGCCAAACCTCCACATGTACGAGCGGGGACTCAACCCATGCGAGCCCCAGACTACTCGAACACATGGTCCTCACTATGCGTTATCACGGTACCGATCATCACGGTACCGATCATCACGCCCATGCGCAGAGTTGGTATGGGTGAGAGAAAGGCTTACTACCAAGCATTCGGTCCCGCCTATGTGGGTTCATACAGTGCGTCGGATGGTGTTGGATTAAAACACTTATCCGTACCTCATATTTATAACGCCGTTATATTCTTTTCTCATTCCCAGCAGTTATTCTGGTTTCTGTCCGGTTTTCAACGCTTGTAGCCCGACTTACGCCGCAATGCAGAGCACAGAATGGCTGCTACCGCTGCCGGTACTCATGCCGACGGTATTCCTGATCATATATCTAGTTTATAATTATCTTCTCTTTCCAACCCCTCGCTCAATCGCCAAATTAAGGTTTCTCGACGGCGAACCCGGCGAGTGGGCGCCATATCTTCGGGCACTCTACCGGAATACCTTGGATCTGAAAAAGACGCTCCGCCTGCACCACACACAACACAAGAATGAGACGGTCCGTGTCCCCATCCTAGGGCCAGGCCAAAACAAGTTGATCTTGCTGCCCTCGGACGAGAGAAAATGGCTCGTGGATCAGCCCGATTCCGTCGTGAGCATGCATGAGCAGACTATCAACCATTTCCAATGGGACCTTGGCACCATTTACCCCACGCGAGATCACAACAAAGTGACGATCCACATCATAGCCACCAAGCTCACCCGGGAGATCGGCAATCTGATCCCGGCCCTCTCAGAAGAGCTGGATCTTGCACTGGCGAAGCATTGGGGTGACGAAGGCGGCGGCGAGTGGAGGGAGGTGGGTGTCTACGACACACTGAGGCCCATCGTGAGCCAGGCGATCAACCGCATCTTCATCGGAAAGAGACACTGCCGGAATGAAGAGGTGCTCGAAACCGGCTTCTCATACGCAAAAGTCATACCTCTCGAGGCGAACCTGCTCTGGCTGCTTCCGGCCCCGCTGCGGCGCCTCCTGGCGCCTCTGGTGACCTTGCCATCCCGCTGGTGCGAGAGGAAATGGTTCAAGCTGACCGTCGACGAGGTTCGCAGAAGATTGGAGGCCAGAGGCCACTCACAATACTCAAAGGGATCGGAGACAGATGACTGGCAGCACGACGGAGAAGCAGACGAGGCAGACTTGTTGAGTTGGTACATTGCTCATGGAGAATCACAGGGCGACCCGTACCTATTGGACCCAGAAGTCCTTTCAGCGCGCATCTTGCTTCTCAATGCCTTCGCACTGCACACCAACGTCTTTGCCATCGTACACATGATCCTTGACATCGTCGGTTCCGGCGCCGAGCAGGGCTCGAAGATCGTGGCCCAGCTTCGCCGAGAAATCAATCAAGTTCGCGCCGCTCACGGCGAAGAACAAGGCTGGAACAAGCGATCACTGGCCCAGCTCGAGAGGCTGGACAGCAGCTTCCGGGAAAGCCAGCGTGTCAACACCATCTTGAGTTTGGGTCCCTTGCGCATCGTGGGAAAGGACGGTGTCACTACGCCTTCGGGCGTCCATATCCCTCGAGGCTACCAAGTTGGCATTCCGGCCTACTCGATCCACTTTGACACGGATATCTACGGACCCGACGCGGAAGCTTTCAAGCCGTTTCGTTTCTACGACAGACGAAAGGACGCACGGGGGACTGGTGATAATCTGAAGGGGGCAAGGCAGGCGTGGGCCACCACGTCCGCGGACTATTTGTCCTTCGGGGCTGGTCTGAATAGCTGTCCCGGTCGGTTTTTTGCTTCCGGCATGTTGAAGGTACTAATGGCCAACATCCTGCTCAAGTATGAGTTTGAGTTCAAAGACAAAAGGCCAGAGAATCTGTGGTTCGGAACCAACCACATTCCGCCGCTCAAGGAAAAAATTAGAATCAGGCGACGGTCGGCGTTTTAAGACCAGAATAGAGTTTTCTTTCTTTTCTCTTTATCACGAATTAGATCACAAGGCTAGACATGAAGCAGCGGTGTGTAAATGCCTGGATATGAGAAACGGTATCTGGAGATCCATGGAAATGATGCTCCAGGAGGCCATCAAGTGATCTGGCACATGACGACCCATATCTATGAAGCCTCGACATCATAAAATGAAGGTTTTTGTACCTTCAATTTCTCTTTTTTTTCTTTCTCGAGGGGCCTCGCATCTGCAAAAGATACCACACATACTTACTCAACTTTCTATTTTTTGTTTCTCTTTTTTCCGGGCTCATAGACGCGGTTCCACACGTCCATCTTTATCAGGTTTCGTCCCCTTGAAGTTGAGATATACATAGTACATAGATATGCCAAGCTGGGATCACCCTGCCATGCAAGCCAAGGGTCTCTACGCATGCACCGTATTAACACATGGCTTCCACATGGGTCAGATTGATCCATTTCAGTTGCTCCCCGCCGCGGGGACTCGCCTGACAGGCTAACCCATACTTGAGTCATATGCTTTCTCCGCCCTGTGCTTTTGTCGTCTGACGTGGTCTTCCGATATCAGGTTTCTGTCCGCACTCCACATCATGAGACGTTGGGACCACAAGAGTAGCGGTAAATGCGCTACTAGTCAAACCCCATAAAATTTCCATCAATGTCATTGCTCTAGTTTGATAGCAGTCCCAGAATCTATTGACTGTTCACTGCCACCGAAAATCCAGGTACCGTGAATCACAGCGAGAGGGGAAAATACCTGACACATTCCGGCTGCCTTGGCAAATTTCGCGCCAATTTGGGCTACATGTTAGTCACCAATAAAGCGCGAGAGTACACGGAAACCCCTTAGGTGTTGTGTCAGTGGATCTCATTTCTCCGCAGTAGGGCGTTCTTTGCCATAGCAGGACAAGCAAACAGGGTTGTCTAACTACCGTATCTAATTGCTATATATGGGCTGTACATGATAACGACATAACAAAAACAGCCTTTCTTGTCTTGCTGAAAGCTTGAAACCCTAATCCTTTTGGACACCTTGACAACGGCAACCCTGAACATCCACAACGTCTTGGACAAATATTGTGCTTAACAGATTACAACTAGTTATGCCTATACGAATTTTATGTCTGCACGGCAGGGGTTCCAACACAGAGGTGGGCAGTTTTTGCTCAATAGCGCATACTCCAACACTACAAGCCACAGAGTAACTAATCCTTCATCACTCTTGTAGATTTTCCGGATGCAAACGGCAGGCATACGGAGCTTGCTGGAGCCAGAATATGAGTTTGAGTTTGTGGAAGGCCGGTGGCCCCATTTAGAGGGCAACTGGTCTCTGCATACAGTCGATTTCTCAAAGTCAAACGTAAGCATTCAGGGCTCTGTTCCAGTTTCTGGGTCCAAGGCCTCTCAAAACTCCCCGGTGTCTTTGCCTGTAGAAATGCCTACTTTAGTCTGGCCTTGAAGCATGGGGTTACTAACCACTACCGTGATGACGCATTTTAGCTGTATGGGTTTTACAACATGCTGGATATCGATGATATTCTGGCTACTGAGAACGAGCTCCGTCAAGTTATAGAGGACCACGGCCCATTTGATGGTTTACTAGGATACTCGTAAGTCGACGGAAACTCTCGTTCCATTGAATGAGATCATGATTCCGAAACAGGTGATGTTTTCGTCGATGCAGAAAATACTAACCTGAACTAGCCAGGGCGGGTCGATGGCTGCTCAAATTGCTATCCGACTTCTCATCGAGAACCCATACGCCACACCTCAGGAGTTACCAATCAAATTTCTGGTGCTCATTAACAGCGCCGTGCCGCCTTATATTATGCCACTGGGTGACCAAAAAGTCACGGACATACCCATTGAAGAAGCGCCAAAGCTGCGAATGCTATTCGACGTCTTCAAAGCGGACCCCGCCGAACACCTGGATAGAGTGCGGCCCGTAAAGCTTGCCAATGGTAGACAGGTATGCACAGAATGACTCGGCGACTTGCTTAAGATCCGCGGCGCCGACTGACGATGATCAAACTCATACCTACAGGCTCTCGTAAATAAAACGCACTACATGACGTTTTTTGATGAGGCTTGGGATGGCCACCCACTTTCCATGCCATCGCTGCACATTACAGGCTTAGGCGATGCCCCCGAATACGGCCAGCAACTGTTTGACATTGCTGAACCCGGCCAAGCGGATCAAATTGGGCATGTGTTTGGGCACGACTTCCCACGAGGGCTGGACATGAACAAGACAATCGCTAGGTCGATAAGGAAACTGGCGGAGAAAGCTTTGTAAAAAGATTGATACGGTACAGCAGCAATTCAATTTCATTCTATGCATAGCCCAAATCAATTTCGAATTTCACTCACTCATGGAGATCTGCAGCCAGGAGCCCGAACTCGGCAACCGTGGCCCCAGCACCGTCATCTGTCCAGCAGCCTGTGATCTCGAGTTTCGCAAATACACCACTCCATACAGCGCCAGTGAGCTGGATGGTGGTCATATTTCCTACGTATTTCACCACCGGCGAGTTCGGGATCCATGGCTTCGTGATACGGATGTCTTGGTCTGCAAGCACTGTACCAGGCTCGAAATCGGAGCTATTCGAGACCGAAACCTTGACATGCTTTGGCGGCCGCATGGCAAAGTCCAGCTGGATAGCTTTCAGCCGCCGCGGCATCTGCGAAGTTCCCAGATCCACCACCACAGCGGCCGTGACATCACAAGTACCGGACTGCCAAAAAGTGCCTCCGTATCCATCCGTGGCTGCGAACGCTAGCTCGCCATGTGACGAAGTTGCGTCGTGGCATTGCAAAACGTTGCCCGGCACGGAAACCTCAGCATCATACAACCTATTCGGCACTACTACGGTGTCATTGATGCGCAAGAACACCGTCCGCGCGTTGGGGTCGTCCACGCCTCGGCCGACGGTGATGGGCATATCCTCCTCGCCGTACTGGTCTGGCACCAGACCGTCGAAGTGAGATGCATCGCGCCTCGTGATAAACGTATGCGTACGATTCATGCGGAAGCTGACGACGGCGCCGTTATAATACTGGATGGGCGGTTTGAAGTCGCGGAGCTGCGGAGGGAGCGATGGATTTATCACCAAATTTCGGTGCGTGACGCGTAGGCCGAGAAATCCCGCCGTGAATATCTGCAGGAGGCCGCCGTGGCCCGTGAGGAACGGAAAAGCCGGGTTGATAGGGTTCCCGGTCAGGGGGTCCAGGACGTCAGGCTCGTCATCTTGCTGTTCGGAGTACTGGTACCAAGGGCCGCGGATATAAGGCTGGAACGATTTGACTAGGTATGTCCAGAAAGCGCATCCCGAGGTAGCCAGGGAGTTGGCCGTGATAGCATACATGCTCCAAGTCATGGCTGGACCGTGCGGGTCGGTGCGGACTGCGTAAAAGTCCATTGCAGCTCGGTATTTGTCGAGTGAGAAATTCCGCTTGTAGTCGTAGGGATAATGGGACAAGATGACGTCTGCCTGCTTGGGGAAGACATCGTTTGTCATGCCCTGAAATTCGAGCACAACGCCGTCGTCTGAGGTGGGTATCGACATGTGCTCGAGCTGGTCAAGCCAGTTGGTCTCGAGTGGGATACCTCGCTCATGACGAGCCTCCGAGGCTATTTGCAGAAGAGTGCTGACCGCGGTACTAGTAAATGAACCGTCTGCAATCCACATGTAGTATTCGTCGGCATCGGCCATCACGTCGATGCCCCAGAGGCCAGTGTTCTCTCGTCGTGTGAGAATATCGCTCAGGCCCGTGGCCACGCCGTCGATGACGTCCACAGCCCCGTGCTTTTCATACCAATTCCTGTCGCCGCTGGTGTTGCGGCCCATGGTCATGCTCAAGGCGATATCGGCATTGAGGTGATATTGGTACATGATGCAGGGTGCAGACATGTTGTAGCATTGTCCATATCGACCGCTTGTCCATGCATAGAGCATGCTCCCATCTTTTAGGTTGTGCCTCTTGGTGTTTTTGCGAGACTCTTCTGCCCTGTTTATGCGATACAGCGAAAACTGTCTTGCCAACTTGGGGTGCACTCCTTGGATGGCGGGCGCCACAAAGAGATCGGCGTCCCAAAAGATCTTGCCTCCGTATGTCTGGGAAACCAAGCCGCCAACGGCCAGAGAGTTACATGCGATGCAAGTGCTTGGGTTCTCATCTTGAGCCGGGCTCCATGGGATGAGGCTCGTGTAAAGGTAGTAAGCGGAGGAGATGGCTGTGATCTGCAAGGCTTCTACCACGTGCCCGCCACCGTTTATTGGAAGCGTTCCTGTCGCTGGGTCTCTAAAATCAGCGACGAAGTCCGGGCTCATGAACTTGCCCACTTCGACGCTGTGTTCCTCACGCAAAGCATGATACCCGCGGATTATGGCAGATGACACAACGCTCGAGACCACTGCCTCTGTGTCCGATCCGTAATGTTCTGTTGAGGCAATAGCTGCGTATTTGTAAACTGTCGCGGATTGCAAACCGGGTTGCACCAGATACCGCTGCGTCGGGGAGACAGACTGGGGGTCTGTGGTGGATGAGTTGGCTGAACCCGAGGTTCCTATGACATTGAGTGCGGAAAAAAAGTCGCTCGAGTATTCATCCCTTCTTTCAAGGCACAACAACTCGCCTCCAAGGGTTGATGACAGCACATACGCCATGACGTGGTCAACTCCCATTGGCGAAACAGCTGAATAGACCTGACTGCTGGCCTGATTGACGCCTGTCTTGACAGTTCTTGTGCGCAAAGCGGACTGGTTGTCTTGTCGATCAAGGATGTACACATTGTCGAGTCCTTGCTCACTGAAGATGGCCAGTTTCACAGCTGCCAAACGTCGTTCGACCATCGAGGCCAAAGACTCGTATGATATGAGAAATTTCTGATTCTCCACGCACGTCGGAGGGCTCCAGACATACGACCATGTGAGTATTCCGGTCTTGCTGGAAGTAAGACATAGCCAATTAGTGCCTTTATTCTTCCGCCGTGTGGGAAAGCCAGTGCGCGCACGCTTACTTACAAAGACAGCGTTGACTCGAACTCGGTGATCTCGGATACATCTACATCTCCGTTGAGGACACTGCCACATGCTTCAACAAGCAAGTCGGTAAAGTGCGGCACCCCGGAGATGAAACTCTCGCCCAGCTCCCCGGGCTCAAGTGTGCTAGCCTCGCTGCTCCAGAATCCCGTGACAGTGGCGAACGTCCTTCGGGGATTGCTATAAGACGGCCATCCTTCTGAATCATTTCGACGGCTGCGCTCATAGAACGGCCCCAAGGAACCTTGAGCGAGGCCAAAATAGCTATTTTCAAACAAAGCAGGTGCGTATTAGTTCCCATACACAACACGATAGGAGCAAACGGGGTTACCGGAGACCATGATTCTGACAGATTATAGTTTACATACCCGTTCGACTGCGGCAACCATGAAGTAAAAACCCCTGGCTGCGGTTTGGTTGATTTCAAGGTCCATGTATTATCATCCCAAGACACCCAATCCGCGTTGATATCAAAGCTTGCACTCGATGTAGGTGCTCCTCTTGCTGCCCTCAAGGAGTACACAGATGCTAAGAGCAAAGCTTTAAGGTTCATGGCAGGCATTCGAGGTCCGACAAGCCAAGCATTGGATTCCTAGAGTCAAGGTTCTGTCTATCTCGGATAACTCGACTGTGTAAAAGGCATCACCAGTGTGACCCGCGAGAATCAGTCGTCAATGGAGCTGGTGACCAGTAGAACACAATAAGACGAGCTAGTGGATATCCCATGTAATCCACTTGATCGCTTGGTAGTAGTCGGAGACACCTGGCTTAGTGGCAATCCACTTCGCCTGTCACGTCGGCCCGTGGGGCATGAGCTTCCCCCACGCCCCGCACGAAATCCGAAAACCTGCTAACATTTCACCTTGCCAAAAGAGTAATCAAATGTTTGGGGTGGTATTGGGCCTGTGGAGTGTAGTAGTAGTCTTGGGAGTGGGTTTCTAGGTTTAAGTAGCGTGCATTCGTGCAGACCTATACGGGTCCTTTGAGGGATATACATGTAGCTGCGCACGAGTCACGACATGTGCAACAGTTGGACTTTCAACCCCATCACGCAGGCGATTACGAGTCATACAAGTGAGACTCTTATCATGGGGAGTTTCATGTAACTATTACAAGCGCATTGCTATCCTTGTTTCTATGTCTCTGTGACGGCTACCTGTAATTGTGACGGGACTTCATTGTGAGCAAATTATATGTGTCATTTGGATTATTTCATTTTACTAGGGCTGCAAGACATTCTCCGAGACAAATCTAATGCCAATAATGCCTAGCGTCTGAACGCTAGTAAGGTCTCTGTATCTTGCAATAATTGATAGCATCAAAGTGGCATTCACTGCGCAAGTCTAACTCGCTACGCTGTAGGTGCTCAGATGGATCCAGCAAAGTTCCTTTAGTGACACAATGACTGTCATCTTGGGTTCTTTTGCAGTTATAAAAGCACTTGGAATTGCGTTTCTGCTGGCCTAATTCCCCGTCTTCATATATTTTTCCCACTCGAAAAGTTCCTTTGCCACAACAAACAAGATTGAGTTTTTGTTTGGTATCTTTACCTAAAAACCCCTCTCCCCTTCCAAGGCCTAGCCATACTGATGCAGATGAGCTGCAGGCTATTGTCTCTTGGGTCCACAAGTGAGATCGCGCGGGAAAGCGGTGTCGCTGGGCAATATATTACCTACGCAGCTGGTGGGCTTCGAGCCGAATGTTTCATCGTCAACGTTACATTGGATGTAAACGTTGAGGACATTCCTTATGCACAGTCTTGGGACAGGAACGGGAGTAGCCGCTGTCAAGAAAGTATGTGTGTCGTAACGTCGGCCGGTGCGGTAAGAACCTAAAGTGACCTAGCAAACTATAATTTAGGTTAGAGTTTTGATATGCATCGACTTGTGGCCTTCAACGCGTAAGGTTATCTGACGCCAAGGAAAATTCCCGGCTACATGGTTTGGAAATCAGCCCTTACCAGCTCCTCTCAGCTTTGCGTAACGTGCAGAATAAACAAGATAGGTAGATTAGGCTCAGCTTCCTACACGTTTTCTGCTCAACCAAGGTTCCGGCGCTGATAGACTTCAGCCGAAGACACCGAGGACGCGCGGATGCTTATCCCTGAGGTCACGGCTACTGCTGCGGTCGTCCTGTTCAATACCTAGGCGTGGTACTTTCTGGGCCTGAAGGGTGCTGGCTAATAACATGCAAATACCCATGCAGTCATGCTGAAGCTTCGGCGCAGTATTAATGCTAAAAAGAGCGCGATTGTCATGGTCTGATTGCCATAACGTTGTCCCTGGCCGAGATGATATCTATAGTTTGCCACACCTTCATTCTTGTCATACTCTTAAGATGACCAGTACGTTCATTACAAACTCAACCCGGCACCATGTCACAACACCACCGCGGCTTGGCCGAAAGCCAGTATAGATTTTACCGTGATTTTATTGTAGCCCATGTCTGCGGGTAAGCCGCAGTGACACGTTCCCACCCGTACACTATATCATAAGTCTACAAGATTAAATCACAACAAGAAATCAATATCATCCTCTGCATCCATACAAAACTTAAAAGAATCCCGAACTTTTGAGAGTGGTTGCTTTGCCTAAGTGTACTCCAGTTCTGAAACGATTACGTCTCAGAAAAATACTGGAATGCTTGTTTTCTTAATGCAATGCACTACATTAATTATCTTACTGCTTTCTAGCATAGCGTCGTTTCCTACCATATCTTCTTCACGTCAGCTGGTAATATCCTTCAGGTGTTGAAGACTCCTTAACACTCCGACAATGTACTACATCACTTCAGACGTCCTCTTCAAATAGAAATGCGAACTGGTCTCGCTCTAGAACATCGTGCTCAAGCGACAACGTCATATTTATGTTGTGTCTTTCGCTGATCCACCACATCTTCCCGTGGTCTGCGCCCCTCCCTGTTCGAAGGCTCGGCAAAGATTGAAGATAAACATGGCGGACCTAGAGCATTATGAGTTTGTTAGTCTCTTTTTTCTCGTTTCTATGAAAAAGCTATGCCGCGTTTGCGTTCAGCTGTTATTACAGACCCTTCTAGACGACCTGAAAGCATTTTGCCGCAGGCTTAATACTCTCTGCCCTCTTACCTTTGCCCCCTCCGGCATTAAACATTAACCTGTCTATTTAGACCTAATTTCGGCACTAAGAACTTCTAGTCCATCACCTTAATTAGGCGCAATGCGGCTATTGCCTTTTGCCAGAGAACACTGTGGGACTTAACGACAGCGGGTTGTTAACTAAGGCAAGCACCCAGACAGCAAAAGTCACAAACTACAAGGAGTATTGCTAGACTGCTATATAGTCGCATGATGTAATCCCGTTTCCCAGTAGTCCAAAGTTACGGATGGATAATATTGGAACTCATCAATGCCTCGCGTGTGAAAGATTGTCTTCAGTGACGATACCAATATCGGCCCCAAGACAATCTGACTATTCGACAATTCCAGGTTTAAGTATCCTTATATCTGATAAGGCACTAGACGAAATTCATGTACATAGAACTATAGAGGCATGGAACAAGGCGAAAAGATGAACGGCACTGAGGGCGAACCATGTCTACTATTTTATCGAGTTGACCCGTCTGATTCTAATATCTTTACCTTTGCATATGCTACAAAAGTAATGTTGTTCTGTGGAACTAAGTTACGCATAGTGCTGTGTAGGATTCGATGCCCTATAATGGCAGGGAATCTTGACTTTATGGGACCGGCCGAGAAGCTCTCTTTTCATACAGAGTGAACGACATCGTGCCCTCTCCAGTGGCCTCGCTTTAGGGTAAAATTGAGGCAGGGTGTCTATCAAAAGGTGTAAGTCCTTGAAAACTAAGTCGCAGACGTAGTTTGAGGAGCCCAGAAATGTGAAGAATACCATCCGCCTGCTTCACCGCCGCTTTATCTTATTGTAATCCCTTTTCGGTTGGCTGCTAGATATGGTTCGGATCAAACCTATTGTTTGGAACGGAAAGTCGAGCGATAGAAACGACTACAACACAAAGAGTGAGTAGGTACGGAGGATACGTGCCCGGATATCAACTTCGACCTCGATCAGAAGCAAAACGATCGCTAGACGGCGAGCGACTGCCGTAGTCCCAATACGCGCGAAGTGAGCTTCAACCGGAGCCCTTGAGCAATATGGCAGGAGCTATCCGTTTGTCCCTGGAATCGGCCATAGAGGCTCAGGCGGCGGTGGCAGCGGCGGTGAAAAGATGATAAGCTTTACCAGCTGAGCGGTGCCAAAGCCCACGTGTGCCTCCTGCACCGCCTGTGAAGGCCAGTTTTTCAAGGGATATCGGTGTAACCCGAGGATGGCAATACGATTCTAACAACGATGGTTGATATCCTACCCGCTTTCAACGTTGACGATGACTCCTCGGGCCCGGGAGGTTGATCCGTAGCATCGAGACTCGTAGACGTTTTCTTTCAAGGTCATTGGAGTGATAGAGAGTAACTCGGACCTCCCACCGTTGCTGGCACCGCTCAGAGCTCCGGGGTTCCAATACTGGTGGGAAGGTACCGACGGCAACAAACTGGGCGAGCTCAAGCGCAAAGTGTCCAGCACATCGGCAGTGAGGAAACGGACTATTGCTTTGGCCCTGTAATTATTACGTTTATAATTGCTCAACTTCTGGCTGAGCGGCGAGAACAACTGGATTGTTTGTTCAGTAGGTGACGATATTTGGTGCCTTCATTCCCTTTGCTATACATCTTTACTCAAAAAAGACCTGGACTTTGATTAATGCTTTTGTTCTTGAGAACTACAACTACTAATATACTTCGGATAACATTTCTCGCCTATGCTCAGGGAGAGAAGTGTTTAGCAGCTCAATTGTCCATTAAACCACGCAACTTATCTATGTTAATCATAGTTCTCAAAAGATTCTCGGTCTACCAACGCACCAGACAAGTCACAAGATGGCAGCTGTAAATCAAATCCCACTTCCCGTATCATTTCCCCATCTTTAAACGTCTGACAACCAATTCATCGGGCGACCAAAAGCGAGGATAAAATAGTGCACTGAAACTATGAACAAGACTTGATAGTGATAGGACTTGCATATGCGGCATCTCGGTGTCATACCCATCTTCTCCGCTTCTGAGTTTGCCTTCTCCGCACGTGCTCCGCAAGGGATTATATTCAAGTGTGAATATATCCGTCAAGCGCTACCCACTGATTCGCTACCACGGCTAAAGTCCAGAACAAGGGGCCAACGCTAATGAACGCGGAATTCTGCCGGTAGAAAGCTCAAGGCCAGTCTCTGTTGCACCTGCGGCCCAATAAGTACTAGCTGGATGCTAGCAATCAGGCTTTGCCCATGGTCTACTCCTCCGTCTAACACATGTTTGCGTAGGGACTAGGTCTACAAGTGCAATGGTTCGCCCATCGATACCTGCCGGCTGATCAGTCGCCACGGCTAAAGTCCAAGATGAGGGGCCAGACTCCACCAAGAGCGCCAAAATGCCGGAGCCAGGTCCTAAGATGGGCTTCCTTCGACAGCCATCTTCAGTGTCATGGTGGACAGGTATTGCTCCATTTTGCACGTCGTGGGGTTATTTCTAATGGTTATTGTTGTTGATAATAATGGCCCGGTGCCGCAGCCGCGGCCCCGCACTGAATTGTGTAAATAGGCTTCGTAGTCCTCGTATGATAATACCGGATTGAGTGCTTGCAACCTCAATG
Source organism: Colletotrichum navitas (assembly GCF_030913465.1). NCBI lineage: Eukaryota > Fungi > Ascomycota > Sordariomycetes > Glomerellales > Glomerellaceae > Colletotrichum > Colletotrichum navitas. Next base: position 83,957 of record NW_026850613.1, on the reverse strand, counting down.
CATAATATTCTACGCAGATAGGAATGCCATACACTGAAACCAATAATGGGTTTTCACGTCAGCTTAGCTGTAGGGCTCGCCTGCGTGGCTGGAATCATCGCCGATCCCACTACGGTCTATGAGAAGTTCAACAGTACAAGTAATTCTGCGACATCCCTGACGTTGCTCTATCAGAACAACCTCAATTTCACAGACGATGTCAACCATATCGGAGCAATTCTATTGGACTACATGACCTTGGCCAGCGGTGCCAAAGCATGTGTCGCAATCGGCGAGTCCCTGATACCACAAGCGGCCATTCAAAAATACGCTTCCGACTTTAAGCATTCTCTCGCATACAGAGCCTATGCTGGCCGGGCTAGTCAGCGTCAATCATACATGATCATGGATGGCACCCTGACCGCCGACCAGACATCAGGGGAACTCATCTTTGGACGCGCCCCTTGCGGTAACCAGACACTGCCCGTGCTTTGCACCCAGTCCAGCAACCAGAACATGGCCGAAAACGCCGTTGCCACCGGCGCCAACCAGATTGCCGTCACCTCGAACGGCAACACTTTCGTCGGGTTCCGAAACCAAAAGTCGTTCCGTTTCCAGGGCATTCCTTTCGCCGACCCGCCGTCACGATTCAAGTACTCGACATTGTATTCCTCCAAGGGCCGGGTCATTAACGCGACCGCATACGGTCCCAACTGTGCGCAGGGGTCTGACCCTACAAGTAGTGAGGATTGTCTCTTTGTAAACATTCAGACGCCCTATATCCCAAAAGCTGGCTCTACCAAGGATCTCCGTCCGGTGCACCTGTGGATCCACGGCGGTGGATTCACCGGCGGCAACGGTGCCGACGCGGGCAGCGACGGCGGCCAGTTAGCTTCGCGCGAGGATATTGTTGTTGTAGAGATCAACTACCGCTTGAGCACACTCGGCTTCCTGGCCGTGCCTGGGACAAATATCACCGGCAACTACGGCATTGCGGACCAAGTGGTAGGTATGGAATGGATAATCAAGAATATTGCTGCTTTTGGCGGCGATCCGGAGAAGATCGTCATCAGCGGTGGATCCGCCGGGGCCGGCTCTGTCCGCACACATCTAGGATCTCCAAAATCCATTGGCAAGTTTCGCGGCGCCATAGCTATGTCCAATCTCGGCGGTGGTGTCGACCTCGGGCTCGACGGCGATTATGGTACAACCTACAGCTCCTATCTTTCTATCGCGGACTCGTATAATCGCTCCGCTCCTCTCTTCTCCGAGGCCGGCTGCAATCAGGCTACTTTGGAGGCCCAAATAGCGTGTCTGATGACCATTCCCGCACAGACCATAGTTAACCTCGCAACTGTCGCCCGCTACGTTGTGCAGGATGGCGTCTATGTCACGACAGAAAACCTGAATGTTTACAACAACAATGGCTCGACTGCCAGCGTCAACACCATCTGGGGAGTTGCCGCAGATGATGGTGCCTCCTTCTCAACGTACTCAGCTGGTCCTATTGCAAACCAGACAGAAGGACTTATGGTTGGCCTCGGAATCTCCAAAGCATACGCCCAGGATATCATCAACTCCGGCCTGTTTCCTTACTACGACACTGGGAACGCAACTCTCGACTCCTTTAATGTCACCCAGCGTGTTGCAACCGACAAAACGTTCCGCTGCATCGATCAGGCCACCATCTACGCCGGTGTTCACTCGGGGGCCTTCAAGACTTCCTATTATTACCAGCTGGAACGCGCATATGGCGGCTACAACCCAAACAATGTGGACGGGATAGGTCCGATCGAGCCGGGATTTCCGAAAGGCAACCCAGAGAAGCCGTACTTCCGTCTTCACGGCGGTGATATGCCTTGGGTGTTTGTAAGTGGTGTCCCACACGATACTGTGCCAAAGCTTGCTGACGTTTTGTAGGCAAACCTCTACACTATTCGAAATGACAATGATCTCAAGTCAGTTCAGCTCAGCTCCGCGTACTTTGCCTCCTTCGTGCGCGAGCTGCAGCCGAACCCAGATGTCGCGTACCTCTCCGTACGCGGGTATACTAACACTAGTGCCGGTGTCGCTGCCAGCGGTCTTTGGGAGCCGGTCAGTGGCTTGGAAGGCCCGATCAAGAGGCTTGACGTTGTCTCCAAGACGGACACCTTCCAAGACATGGAACAGTGCAGTTTTCTGAACTACAGCGTAAGCTACTACGTTGACGGGGGACTGAAGAAAGCTAGACTGTTTTAGATGAATCATACTGCTTTAGGATTCCAAAACGGTGTTCACCATTCTGAGTCTGGCTTATTTCAGTTGCACTGTCCGATGATACACAGTGCTTTCCTCATCGCCAATATTATACGCGGTAGTGCACATTGTTTAATTGAATCCATTTGGTCATTCAAACGCTTCAGAGAGGTAGTGCGTTTTTGCTTGTATTTCGTGCAGATAATGACTGGCAGGCACACTGAAAGCTGAGAAACCCATCTATCAATGACTTCATAAATCACAGCCTTGGGACCCCGCCCTAACAATTAGCATAGAATAGATGTAGAGCTAAATTCTTCAGGTGTGGTCAGTGGCGGCGTTGTCTCCCGCGGTCCTTAACAGGCCTATCATCCAACCAATAATTGTCCATCCAGTGGCTTGACTCCTCAGCCACATTTCGACAGTACGTACCTCACGCCAATGAAGCGCACCGCCCCAGCTCCGCCACATCAGCCGACTTGGAAGATGGCGGGTGACCATCAGCTGACGTCATGTGACTAGCCAAGTCTCCCATCAAGTAATTAATCAGGTGTCAACGCGCCTGCAAAAAGCGGTGTTTCCCCGTTGATCCAAGATATCCCATACATATCACAACCAAACATCACTGATAGAGTCAATTCCTGCTCTCCGTTGTCAACTAGTTAACAATGTCTGCTCTCAACCCCACAAAACCAAACAAGGCGCTTCTGCACGATGATCGGCAGGCCCAGTCCGTCTTGGACGCTCAGCCGAGCCCCGCGCGGCCGATGGGTGAGTCGATACACACACATCCGCGCTTCCCCATCAACCAGGAAGATCGACGTCCATACTGACTTACCGGACACATTCACAGACCCTCTTCGCCCACAGCACGACGACACTCACCTGAACCTACGGGGCGGTCACGACGGCCAAGGTGCCTGTCCTGGCCGCTTCTGCTTCATCATTCCTTGCCCGCTGCCCTGCAACTTTTGCGTATTCCCTTGCCCATGCTGAGTCTCTGGCAAGTCATGAAAAACTATGTTCTAGGAGGCGCGCAAAGATGAGCTTGAATCTAGGGGAGACAGGGAATGGTGGAGACGGTAGACATTGCATCCAAGCTACCGCTCGCCACAGGTCTGATGGAGGTTTGATTGGCTCAGCTGTATTTTCTTTTTGAATTTCCCGCATTACCAGAATACCACGATAGAACCGCAACGATACCAGTCCCTAGTTAATGCTGCGTATCACGTCTCTTTTCCCATGCCAGCAAGCTGGAAAGAATCAAATCCAGCATGAGTACAATAAGGATGAGACTGGAAGTAAACATGAATTTCGAACAAAAGATCGGACCTCCTTGTGGGCCGATGACCCGGCTTGTACCCTTATGGGTGACTGCTCAACGATGACGTCAGCAAAGATCGTCTACCGAGCCCGACCGAGGTATACCGAAGTTTAAGCTCAGCTTTTCGGTGAAAACAAGTTTTACAATGTACCTTGGCTACTCCCTCTCTCACTCATTCTCTCACTCACTCACTCACTCACACCCACCATTGGATAGAGCTAGATCGGATAGATAGCACATACCATCGAGCTCTCAATTCTCATAAAACGGAGAACGATAGTAACTCTCATGTCTCGCATTGGCCCTGCTGGCCGCCGCCGGACTGCCCTACGAACCTATTCGCGTCGGAATCTAGGAGGCCCCGTCGCAAAGCCCGCTGCTATTGCTGCTAGGCGGAAGCTACCGGAAAACTCAAAGGAGGTCACCCAAAGCCCGCCCCTGTCAAGGGAACGGCCGGTTGAAAAGCCTGCAGCAATCACTAGGCAGCCCCCGACGCAGAGGTCAATCGGGCCGGCAAGGAGCACGGCAGCGGAAGCAAGATCAAGGTCATCACGTACGAAGACACAGACAAACGCCGTTGAGACCGACACAGTGGGCGTCTCCCAGTCAACAGGTCCGCATGCGTCTTCCTTCTTCGAGTTCTAGTGGCTACTGACAAAATTTAATCTAGATTTTCGAAAAGACGACGAAATCGTCGGCTGGAAATTCAACCGGGCGACAAAGTCCGTAGACCTCATCACCTACCGCGCAAGCGATGACTCGAAGCGGCTCGTTCCAGAGTCAGTTGTCCAGCAGAAAGTGGCTCAAAAGGTCTATGCCTATTGGGAATCCTTCAACCAGCCACGTGAGGTCACCGTGGGTTCCGATTACTTCCATATTTTTGCCATTATTGATCAAAAGAACTCCAAGCTGAAGGTTCAGTGGGTCGGGTACACGGACTCCGCCGACGACACCACATGGGAGACCAAGGCCAAGGTCCGCAAAATGAACCCGACGCTGCTTACCGACTACCTCGCGCGACGTGAGCGGGCGGCTGGCACTCAGACTACAAGCAAGCTACGCAGAGGGCGGATGTCTGGGGCGGCCATCGGCTAAGGTGCACAGCGGCCTTGATGAGAAGGTGATCTGCAGACCCAGGCAATTGGCCATATGTAAACGATTCATGAGACTCATTTTACGATAGATGCTGATTTCCTGCAGATATCAGGCCTGGCTGATCTCTTGGATACTACTGTTGACACTTAATTCTCAAAACTCTCGGGACCAAATTATGATTGTGATCCGATATGATAGATGGTGGCTAATGAACGAGATGAAATAAACTGTGCTAACTATCGGATGAGCAACTGGACCTTGTTACTATGTATCGTCAGGGACATAAAGGGAAGCGACATCTCAGCTCATGAATACAACACTTATCAGAGTAAGAAGTCAAAATAGGCCACACGGTTCGGTTTCCAACGCCAAGTTGCCCAGGCTCACTTGCAACATCATGTTTCACGGAGTTGCAGCCACCGGATTAGATTCTTTTCCTGGGCCGGTGTTTTCTTGTAATGTATATTAATTCCTGTCTACTGTCGGCTAGATTTAGTCTCCATACCTTCAACCCTGCTGATGTCAGTTGTGACCTCCTGCAGGTTACAGCTTGTAAAGTGGTACGCACGTATATTGTAACAGTCCTCTGGTCCAGCAGAGCAACTCGGCCGAAGCATTTAATTCGCGCAGCAACCGTCCAACTCGCATTCCACGTTGTTATTGGGCTTTCCGGGGCAGAAGTTCAGTCTAGCACAAGCACCGCAGTCAACTCCGCGACGGCCGGGTTGGCTGAGCTCGGGAGGGACGTTTGTGTCAAGAGCCACAGCGGCGACGGAGGCAGCGAACAGGAAGATGGCGGAGAATCTCATTTTGGGCGGAGGTTTTGAACAGTAAAATGTCTGCTTCGTGTATTCAGAACGGTCATAAAAGGTGTCACAATGATAGACAGACAAGAGGATTTATGTGGAAACCTCCTGTCTTGGGGGGTTCTCAGCTTGTTCTTATACCGTTCTTTTTCCCCTTGTTCTCGTTACAGAGCCCTTAACTGATAAGTCTATATCAACCTAACTACAGCAGTAGGGTGGTTTTTGCGGACATAAACGCGTACAATTTATTTGAGACGGCGGACTATACTTTAATGGCGATTCTGGAAAGGCTCCTGAGTCGTGTAGGTTACAGGCTGGTGGGGCTGCCGCATATTTCCCTGTGAAACAAGTCCCTGGGGCATTATCAAAAAGTTTAAATGTAGCTCGTAAACTCAGCATATTTTACAGCTGAGTTGTGAAGAGTTGATACTGCTCTGCCGTGAACAGAGGTAGCTTATACTGTTAATGTTAGCGAAGGAGGGTTACATGCATATAAGTCGTATAGCTCTTACAGAATTGATGCAAATTGCACAACGCTGACGATCAGTCTGGACAGTGTACGTAAAGCTGATGGGTATTATTTCGTGGCAAACACTGGACAAGCAGGTTACTTGTCTGAGAGTGCCGCTACACAACAATGCCAAAGAAACTGGGAAGCCCTAAAGAGGGAGACTGAGTCTCTGCAGCACCCGCTTAGTGACTACTAACCGCAACTGGTTTCTCGCCATGCGAAAAGGGTTAGATCTGAAATATATACTCATGACCATGTCTCAAATTATATTTGCACGGAATTGCCACACAAAGTTTCTTCCATCAGACATTCCCACACTAACTAGTTGCAGCTGGCTGCAACAACACCGTAGACACTCGTTAAATTCGTACAAAGCTAGTACGCTAGCGTAGCAGGGCTACAAGCTGGGCCAATCTTAGAAGGCGGTCAACCTGCCCATCTACTTGACTACCACTAGATCCCTGTTTCTGCTCTGCTAGCACGCTAGCTCTTTTCCAGCGGCCGCTATACCCCTTGCCGTTAACCCGGCTACTAGCGATGCACGAATTCAACGAGTGTCTACGGTATTGGGTTCAAGATTCCAGGGATGGTAATCATCGTCGCCGGCCTTGCTTGACTCTCCTCTCTTGATTGAACTCAACGACCCCACTTGCGAGCCATCCGAAAACGCCGCATCCTCCTCAACTATCAACACCACCATCTTTTTCAAACTATCACAACAGTTACCATATATCGCCAAACAACGCCATTCCCCCCCACCCCCCCAAGATACCTTCTTTAACCCATCATGAAGCAGTATACCCAAGTCAGGCTCCAACAGGCCCTTGCCAAGGTGCTGATAGTAGCCCTATTCGCCAGGCAGCCCAGAAATAGGGTATACCATACTAGTCACTCTAATACTAATACCATAGGCAGCAAAGCAGAAATACTACCTTCACCTATATACAGCACTTATCCTAGTCATAGAAGGATTGTTGGCATATGGGTGATGTGGCCGGAGGCGGTGGGTCACGTGACACACCGCCTACCGGCAGAATCCCCACCCTTGCCTATACGCAAGGGTACTACTACACTTATGCTCCTACTTCACCTTGTTAACTAGTTAACTATTAACAACTATAAATTTAACTACCTTTTCTTAACTTTTATAATATTATAAGATAAGGATCCCTATTAAATAACTAATAAAAACTAATATTAATTAATAGTTAATTATTACTAATAACTAGTAATTAATAAGGCTTACTATTATAGAAGTTTACTTAGCCTACTATAACCTAGTAGACTACTAACTAAGTTAAGTATTATTAAGGCTACCTTACCTCTATAAGAAATACTATAGTGTCTATTATACTATTAAAACCTTTTTAATAAGTAAAAATTTTTTTTATACTAACTATAGTACTATTAAGAAGGAACACTTAAGTAATAATAATTACTACCTTATTTAACTTTTCTTTTTATCTTTATATTTACCCCTTTAGAAAATTATCTTTATTTACCTTATATATATAAAACTAACCTAGTACTATCTAGACTTATAAGTGTAAGTTATATTAAGAAGAAAACTTATTACTTAATTACTACTATAAAAGTTATATAGTAATTACTATTAATTAACCTTAATAACTAACTTTATAATAAGTTAATCTAGTAGTACTTTATACCCTAAGGTATCTACCTCTATAGTAAGATATATTAACTATAAGAAGTATAGCTAAGAAATCCTTCTTAATAAGTAAGACCTTTTTACTATTTACTTTTACTTTACCTATTATATAGCTAAATAGGCTAAATATACCTTTATAGATTATAAGCTCTAGAGGGACTTTTAATATTACTTTAATAAATAAAATAAAGCCTTCTTTAGTGCTATTAGTAAAATACTACTATTAATTTTTTATAACTTCTTTCTTAATTAAGGTATCTTTATACCTAAAGACTATTAATAAATTACCTTATACCTTATTACTATTATTAATAATAATAAGTTTTATATTTAGATAAATAAAGAAGTTAAAAAGGTATAGTATAAGTTAGTAATATTTAATAGGCTTATTAAAATATATAATAGCTTCTTAAATAATATCTAATATAGTTATATTAGCCTAGAGTAGTATAAGTAAAAATAGTAATAGTAACCTATTACCTATATAACTAAATAAAGCCTAGTAATATTTATAAACCTTAAGTAATAACTAGTAATAATATAGGCCTAACTTAATAAATAAGTATAAAAGTTATATTAGTAAAAGTAGTAAACCTTAGTATTACTATAGTAGACTTAATCTATATAAGATTTACTACTTCTCCTATATAACTTAATATAAGGACTATTTAATAAAGTAATAGTCTATTATCTTTCTTTATCTATTATTAATTATAGTAAGAACCTTTTACTTACTTATATACTAATCCTATAGAACCCTAAGGCATAGGATAGCTACTACTAATTAAGAGTAGTACTACTAGTAACTATCTTTCTCTTAGTAATTAGGTACCTTAACTAAGATTATTACTAATAAATCTAAGTATACTAGTAAAATATATAATATATTTAATATTAAGTTAAACTTATTTTATAATAACTATAGTAAAATTAGTATTAAAAGACACTAAATAGTATTAGCCTTTTTATTAATACTTAAAGGTAAAGCTTTTACCTTTTATTTTACTTAAATTAGTAGTAAAAATATCTAAGACTTTACTACTATAGTTACCTAAATAAGAGCTTACTTTAAGAGCCTTAAGGCTATTTAAATATACTTTACTAAGTAGTAAAATACTACCTTTTACTATATTATATATAATAACCTTAAGAAAGTAAGCTTAAAGTGCTTAAGAAGCTTATTAATAAACTTACTTTTATCTAATAAGTGCTACCTAATAGCTACTATAATAATAAAGTCCTTTAATCCTAGCTATTAAATACTTACTCTAGAGTTTATAAGTGTAAATTATACCTATTTAATCTAGTGTCTATATTAAAAGAAGTCTATAACTAACTATAGTTATTAGTAAGTACTATAATAAAATATAATAATAAGGTTAGCTAGTACTAGGTAGACCTTAATAATTAATACTAGGTTAACTATACCTACTATAGCTAAGAGTATAACTAGTAGTTTAGTAATAACTATAGTAATAGTAACTATTATAGTAATAATAATAGTAACTATAATACTAAGAAGTACTATATCTACTATAAGCCTAGTTATTAGTTAATAAAATATACTACTAATAAGTAATATAAGGTATATTAATAATTTAAAAATAACTACTAGGTAAAAGACTCTTTACTAACTATATATTAAACCTTTCTTACTAGCTATAAAGGTAGTTACCTATAAAAAGAAGAAGATAATAAAGATAATAAAGACCTTAGTTACTACCTTTAAGATAACTATACTCTTAAAAGTAGTAAAAATAAACTAAAAGGTAATACTTTTTATACCTCTACTATATTCTTTAGTAGTACTACCTTTAGTAGTAATAAGCTTACCTTTAGCTTAGCTAACTAAGCTATCTATTACTAGTTAATAAAGGATAACCCTAGTGTAGTATTATTAGATCTAGCTACCTCTTTTATATTAGATTATTACTTATTAGGTACCTTTTAAAGTATTTTACCTAATATAAGTATAGTAATCTTCTCTACTACTAGTTACTTATAAGTAACTATATTATAATAGATCTAACTATTAGTAACTATTAATATAGCTACTACTAGCTAAGTAAAGATCTAGTTTAGTAGTAGTAATACTATTTACTTAAAGGGCACTATTATAGTTAGTATACTATTTAGGCCTATTACTTTTTATATAATACTTATAAATATACCCTTTTTACTTTACCTAGTAAATATAGATTAACTACTTATTTACTTTAATAACTTTATAAACACCCTTTAATAAGGTAATATTATAGTACTAGTTATATAAAAATAAAGGCATCTATAGATACTCCTTAGCCTACCTAAATATAGCCTTACTAGTTACTACTTAACTAATATAGAGTTATAGTAACTTTACTAATAATACTTAGATATAAGGCTTATAAGAAGATATAACCCTAACCCTAACCCTAACCCTTATTATAATATTACTATAAGGGATATAAAAATATATATATATAAGGATATTATAGTTGCCTATATAGAGATATACTCTATATATAACCTAATAGACCTATAAAGACCTATTAATAGTTACTCTCTTAGAAGTGCCTTGCCTCTAAGAGTATTAACGCATTAATAAGGTCAACAAGGTCAAGGTCAAGGCAACGATACGATACAGCCTAGGGTACTTTAAACAAGGTTGCCTAACTTAGGCAAAACAAGTGAAACCGGATCCGGCGAATCCGTAACAAGCCAAAGGTTTCAGAACCATTAATAACTATATAACTATAACTATTATAAAGGGTTAATATATATATAATATAGGGTTAATATATACTATTATAGAAGGATCCAGTAAGTGTTATTTATTATATATAGAAGAGAAGAAACCACTAGAAGTAGTTTTATTCTCTAAGTCTTCTAACAATAATAAACATATACATATCCTTCTATCTGCTGATTTCTCTATCTCTTCTCCTATCTGCCCAACCTTTCTTATTATAATTTAGGCACCTATTAGTCTACTGTCTTTATAAGGTCCTTTATAAGGCTAGTTATAAGGTTAAGGTTAAGGCTATTAAGCACTTAACTAAATACTACTATTACTACTAGCTTTATAAAAAGGCACCTTTATAATTTAAATTTACTTTATATAATAACTATTCTTTTAACTATAAGGTTATTATTAACGTTATATACCTTAAAGGTAACTAACTAGTTCTTTATATTATTAATACTATAACTACCTTTAATATAGTATACTTTCTTTATAATATTTCTATAAAGACTATATAAGAGGTACTTTATTACTACTAGATTAATATCTACTAAAGACCTCTAGACTAGATTATTACTAATATAGGTAAGAACTTTACTATAACTAAATTTTTATATAAAGCCTATATAATAAGTATTAAAGTTAAGATTATCTTTATTAAGGTATACTATAGTATTAAAAAGGTTAAATAATACTATATAGTGCTTTAATAAGCCTATAAAATTATATATAAAGAGTACTTAACTACTAACTAAGAATTTATCTTTTAGAGTATAGTTAAAGTAGTTAATAACACTATAGGCCTTAATAGCCTTATACTAACCCTTTAGTATTTAGCGTTTACCCCTATATAACTACTAACTTTACCTTTTACTTAATATTATCTAATAAGTAACTACTATCTAGAAGGCTACTAATAACCTCTATAAAAGCTATATAATACACTAAGTTTATAAGGCACTTAAGGTATATAATAGCCTAGATACCTCTGTTATTAAGGACCTACTATTAAGTAGTAAGGTATAAGTATAGCGTAAAAAGAGTAAATAGTCTAGCCTATATTACCTACTATTTATTAATAGTAAGGATTATACTATTAATATTAATAGCCTATATAACTTCTGTTCTACCTTAGTTAAACCTTACTACACTAAAAGGGAAATAGGTAAGCTTATTAATATAAATCTTTAACCTAACTAACCTATAGATACTAACTATACTAGTAAATATATAGAGGATACTATTATTATTACTATAGGAACTAGAAAACCTATTTAAACAGTAACCTTTTTTCCTCTATAGTATACCTATAGGTAACTATATAAGACCCTAGTTAATATACTATTATAAGAAATAAATAAACCTTCTAGTGCCTTCCTTTTAGCTAAAGAAGAGGCTAACCTAGCACTTATATAATAACTATATAACTAAGGTGTTATTACTATACCTAGTAAACCCTTTAAATAGTTAAGTAAAAGTAAAATCTAAGGCCTTATTAACTATAGTATATTTAAGATTATTATATATAACCTTTCTATTTACTAAGGCTATATCTTTAAATCTTACTTTATTAATAAAGTTAAAGGTAAAAATAATAAGCTATACAAGAAATTATAACTTATAGTATAAGGTTATAGTAATAATAGTAAAGAAACCTTACTAGTTTAGTTACTTATAATTTAGAGAGCTAGCTAGTATATAATTCTTATGCTTACCTTTTCCCTTATAGCTAATAGTAAAGTAATATAGCTATAAGATATAATATAGGCCTATATATAATTAACTTTATAACTTAACTATACTATTTATATATAACTTCCCCTTTAGATCTATAATTACTACCCCTAAGGTACTATTATAAAGGTAGTAAAGCTATTATATAGCCTTACTAAAGTAAATACCTATTAGTAAGTAACTTATAACTACTACTACTATAAAAAACTTAATATAGTTACTACTTTATATAACCTATACCTACTCCTTTTATTTATAAAAAACCTTAACTTTATAATAATTAAAATATAAATAAATAATATAATTAGCCTAACTAGTATTAATTTCTTTAACTATAAAGATAATAAGCTTACTAAAGTAAAGCTTCTTATAAAAGAGAAGATTTTACTTATAAAGAATAAACCTTTAGTGTTTAATAAAGGGATTATCTCTTTAACTTTAGCTAAAAATACCTTTATTATACTTTACTAAAAGGGCTAAGGCATAAAGCTAAGACTTATTAACAAGAAATTACCTATAGCCTAGTAAGACTATATCTAGTAGTACACTTAAGGAGTATATATTACTTTTATCTACTAGCCTAAAGTATACTTTAACCTATCTACTATAGCCTAGTATAAGAAGCCTAATAGTAAAGCTATTTAGTAACTTAACTAGAGAATCTAGTAGTAAATAAATATACTTAACTATAGCTTTACTTTTATTCTCTTTAACTTACTTAATATAAAGCTCTTTATATTTATTAATAAATCTTTTACTAATAATTATAACTTAACTTTATAGTTAAGATTTATTATTTTTTTTACTAATAAAAAAGTTAATAATAAGTAAGGTAATTTTACTCTCTATAGTAATATTCTTTATTTTTTATTAACTAAATCTAAATAAGTAATATAAAGTATTCTTATATTAGAAGTCTATAGTATAGTTATAGGCGTTAATATAGTATATACTCTTTTTATAACTATTATAATAGTAGTAAATAAGCTTAGTAACCTATTAATCTTTACTATTACTTATACTAACTTATACTTACTATATAAGTGCTTAGTAAAGTTAGGTACTACTTATAAGAAGCACTTAATAATTAATATTATAGTACTATAATAATTATATAAGTAATATAAGCTCTTTAAGGTATAATAGATCTATAGTAATAATAACCTTACTAATAGGTTTATAAAGTCCTCTTTAAACTAAGTACTTAAGAGTCTTATCTTTTATAATAAAGTAAAAATATAGATAAAAGGATAAGTTATATAAACATAATAAGAAATAAATAAGAATAATAGGATATAGAATAATAGGTACTTAAAAAGAAAACAGGTTATATAAACTATATAGATTAATAGTAGTTAAATTTTTTTAACGTAAGTATATACCTTTAATAGCTATAGCTAAAGAGAAATACACCTAAATAAGATAGTATAAGCCTACTTTTACTAAGTAAATAAATAAATAAATTTATAGTAGTATATAACTATAAAAAGTATAATACTTTTACTTTTCTTATTTTATTACGTTTTTAGGCTTTTTAAGAAGAATAGGAGCACTAGTAACTTTTACTACATAAGAAAGTTACTAGTGTTAGTATATAGGTAATATAGCTAGAGGCAGTAGGTTACATAATACACTGCCTACTGGCAGAATCCTTACCCTTGCCTATACACAAGGGTGCTACTACACTTGTGCTCCTACTTTACCTTGTTAACTAGTTAACTATTAATAACTATAAATTTAACTACCTTTTCCTAACCTTTGTAATATTATGAGATAGGGATCCCTATTAAATAACCAGTGAAAACTAACAAGGATAATTTAGCTGCCTATATGCCTCTAATACTCCCTTAGTAGAAATCCTCCCTATTAGCCAGTAACCACCCTGCCCCACTTCCGCAAAACCTCTACTTCCGCAAATGCCGAAAATGCCGCGTCTATCCCCTATTATTAACACCACTTGTTGAAATAACAATGCCGCATGATCGTACGACAAACCTGACACAGTCGTTACGACTCAAACAACAGAACAAGAGGTCCATCAGATTGGTTACTTAGACCTCAGGTACAAACAGCAAAAGCTTATTATGCTAGACTAACTTGCTTGTGGAAAGTACTTAAGGCTAGCACACTAGGCAACGCTTAGTGATAGGAAAGATAGTCATAGATAATAGATCTTTAGTTTACCCCTTGTTTTATTATACATACATGTACAACAGTCTATTTGACACTACTACCTTTTTCAAACTATTGTGAAGCTGGTATAGCTTTATGTGGCTTGTACTAGTGGTAAGCGCCACAGGTGTGGATTACTGAAAGATATACCCACATGACCAAGGGTATTTTGACCCGGAGATCTTCGCGTATGTAGACCTAGGAAGAACAACGATTTCTCTCTTAATCGACCGGACGCTTTGGTTCATCATAGTCATGAGCCTAGCTCACACACGAAAACAACCCCTTGGATATTGTGATAACCTAGTGTTCTGTACCCTCTTTCTCACTCTATTATCACCTCGGTCTTTCGCTTCAAAGTCACAATGACTCTCGAACTGGAAAGATCAGACGCTGTGGTTCATCACATAAACTATTATAATTAGCATATAACTAGCACCTTTCCTACCATAAAGTATATCTAGCAGGCGCAAAATATAGAAGCTAGTAATGCAGATAGTCTAATGAATCTAGTGCATCTGAAATATCTAGCAAGGCCAAAAGTTGTATATGGATGGGCGGCAGACCTAGTGAAATAAGTGATGATAGTAGTGGTGGTGATGGCGGCCTGGATGTGGGGGTGGCCTGCAAGTAGGGTACTTGAGTTGAATCCTTCTCCTTTTCTGAAGCTCCGATACCTGTGCAGCTGTTAGGGGGCCATGTTGTAGGTAAAAGGGTTCAGTGCCGTGGGATGCTGAAAATGCATTTATGACCCCTTTCGGAGTGTTGAGCTGTTGCTGAACGGGTGCTGGGTTTAACTCCGTTTTGCTCCTGAGCCGAGACCTTTAGGTCTCTTTTTCAAAAATTCGCAAGCGTAAAGGCATTGAAGATAAACAAGTTTTCACAGCTCATGCTAAAATAAACGGAAGATGCAAAAACGACCATAACCATAAGACCTGTGTCAATGAACATTCTGCAAACCACATAGCCACGCTCTGCAAAGAAATTGGGACATGAAAGACACAGCAGCCGACATGGATAGACAAATACTGATTCTTTATTGGTCTGTCTTGGATGTAATTTAAGATTGTAAATGCGTAGGTGTATCAGCGATTCTCGGGGTTTCGATGGAACGAACGGCGGATTCCTCCAGCAGAAAATAATGTTTATAAACACCTAAACGGAATCGGGTATCAAGACATAAGGGAGATATTATACAGCTACTCAGTGATGCTTTTTGCGCTGCACCTTGTGTACTGCACTTCAGTTATTTTTGCATCTAAGAAGCCTACGCGTACTTTCAAACTATCTAGGTCTTCAAGGCCATGTTGGAAGCAAACTCAGTAACTACCTGCTTATCCAAGCACAATCTTTGAAACAACTTTTTCGCAAAATGCTGAAAGTGAGGAAGCATTCATAATGTCGACAGTAGTGACCAATGCACCTAGCTCATTGCGTACCCAGTTACGCACCTCCACCGCCGCCAGGGAATCAATGCCGTATACCGACAGAGGTCGGGCCGGGTCCATTGGCTCCGATAGCCGCAGCATGCGAACGAAGCACTTGTTCACGACCTCAACTGTAAAGAAATGTTAGCATACATCTACCAGGGAGGAAAGATGTCCAAATTGTAAACACGTACCTGTTGCTGCCACTTGCGCCGCAGTTTCCGCGGACTTGGAACGAAGTAAAAGCAGAAGGGCCTGCACGTCTGCGTTGGCGCTGTTGCCACCCTCACCAGATGCCTTGCCCCCGGAGCCCGACTGCAGTGCGTGGAATCGGGCGTCTTGCAAGAGGGCTGAGTCGGCGGGCTGCGGTGCGACAATGCCCGTCACCATTTGGGTATTCGACGGTGAATTCGGGAACTGACCAGCCTGCTGCAAAATGGAGAAGTAGAGGATCTGCCTGAGAAGCCCGTTGTTGATGCCTTTGAACGTACGGCTGTCGAAGTGCTTCTCTTGGAACCCTTCGTTATTGGCGATAAATCCGTCATCCTCAATCACGCCTAGGTCAATCGAGCAGGCGGCTTGTCCGCGCTGGCGGCGGTAGGCGGCGAATGAGTCGAGGAAGACGTTCGCTGCGGCGTAATTCGACTGCCCACGCTGCCCGATGACACCGGATATGCTCGAAAGCATCGTAAAGAAGTCGAGATCAAGATTCAGTCTCTCTGCTGCTTCGTGGAGGTTCCATGTGCCTTGAATCTTGCAGGCCACTGCCTGGTGGTACTCTTCCAGCATCATTGAGTCAAACGGCCGATCCTGTGTTAGTTGCCATGTTAGATTCAGTTGTCTTATTTCAGCGCGGACCCAAGAATATGACTTACGCGGAGGACCATCGCACCCTGGATGATACCCCCAATCGGAAAGGCTGTCTGGTTGAAGGCTCGCTGAACATCGCCCTTGCTAGTCACATCGGCAGTGAGAAGGTCAATGCTTGATCCCAGGGCTCTAATCTGCTTGACGATTGCTCGAGACTTTTCGTCCGTGTGCCCACTCCGGGAGATGACGGCCAAGTGCTTCGCACCACTTTTGGCCAGGTAGACGGCCAAGGCTCCGCATAGACCGCGGAGGCCACCCACAATGAGATAGGTAGCATTGTCACGGAACCGAAGAATCTTTGGAGCGCGTCGGACCTTTACAGCACAGTGAGCAGGCTTGTTACCGCAGAGGTTGAGTGTTTAGAGCTTACAGGAACTGAAATCTTCGGCTCGGGTCCGTCCGAGATTACAACCTTTCCGATGTGCTTGCCCGCACGAAGATATCGCACCGCGTTGGCAACATCAGTGAAAGAGAAGATGTGAATAGGGTTGATGGGCTTGACGTGTCGTCCCTCCAGCAGTCCGAAGAGCTTGTCCATAAGGCTAAGAAGAACCAAGAGGCAATTAGCATGCAATGCTCGAGCGGGTAGTCTCGTTAGGGATAGTACTGACCGAGCAATCAGATGGTCTGGGGCTCTCTGGTGAGACATATCTACGGCCCTCAAGGATATGTTGCGGTCGAACGGCTCCATGGCAAGGCTGTTACGATCCAGAATATCCTTCTTACCAATCTCAACCATGATACCGCCATCAGCCAGAATGCGGAACGATTCATCCAGCATGTCACCGGTCAAGGAGTTGAGAATGATGTCGACCCCTCGGCCACCTGTAGCGGCAAGGATCTGGTCACCAAAGGAAGTATCGCGCGACTTGAAGATGTGGTCGTCGCTCAGACCGAAGGTCGATCTGATAAATTCCCTCTTCTCCGGAGACCCGACTGTTGCAAAAACCTAAAAGAAACAGTTAGCTATATTCCTGTTGCAAAAATAAATTTCTGCTGTTAATTACCTCGGCACCGGCATATTGGGCTAGCTGCATCGAAGAAATACCGACGCCACCCGCCGCTGAGTGGATGAGTACGGTCTTACTGGCATCTATGTTGGCCATATCGAACAAAGAGTAGATGGAAGTCAAGTAGACGCCGCAGAGAGTGGCAGCTTCTTCGAAAGACATCCAGTCTGGAAGGGCATGTACTCGTCCAGGTCGGGTACGGACACGATTGGAAATAGTGGCAGGAGTGAAGACCACTACGCGTTGTCCGACATGAAGCGATGTCACGCTCGGGGAGACTTTGGTGACGATTCCAGCCGCTTCTCCGCCCAATTCGCGCTCATCACCGGGTACAATACCCATGGTAACAACAACGTCTTTGTAATTGAGACCAGCTGCGTATACCTCAACTTCGACATAGCCGTCCTCGAGCGGAAGAGGCTCTGCCGTCAGCTCATGGTAGTGAATGGAGTCCAAATCTCCCAGGCGCTCAGCGCCCATGTTGATGATGGTCTGGCTAGCATGGATGTCCAGCACCTCAGTCTTGCGGTCGCTAGGATGATGGCCTTGAAGTTTGGTGATCTCCCAGTCTGGTAGCAATCGGCTAACATGAATTACGCCACCTCTTTCGACGAACTCGCTCTCAAGCTGGTCTTGGAGCTCAGCTTGGAGTAAGTAACCAAGACAGGTGACAATGGCTGCACCAGTAGCATCTCCAGTAGGGTGCTCGACATCCAGATTGACCAGGCGGACACCCTCTTCGGCACGGATGGAGCGGAAGAACCCACTAATCGCCGCGGCGTTGGGATTGGTTACGCTGAGATGGGCACCGGAAGTGACCCATAGGATCTTGCTTTGTTTTTGAATGAGGTGCTTCAGAATTTCCCATTGTTTAGCATCTGGGTGGACCATGACAGGGCTAATCAGCTCGTCAAGAACAAGGACAGGTTGTCCAACAGAGATGGTAGAAGGTACAAGAACTTTCTGGACATTCCATCCGTTCTGAATGATGTGTCCCAGAATCTTGCTGGACGCTTCATGCATGGAGTCAGTGAGACTGATGAAGTTGAGTGTCGGGAGTGCCACATCTTGAACCTTTTCGATGGGTTCAACTTGGAGAATGGAAACATTGTCGTCGAGTGACTGAGCATTTCCCAGCGCTTTGAGCGGAATTCCGGCGCCAACGCCCACAATAATGCTTCCAGTCCCCACAGACTGGGAAATACTGCCTAATACTTGGTCGCGAGTCGTCACATCCACATGCTCCGATGCCTTGACAATGACGAGGTCGAATTTGACATCTGATACGATTGCATTGGTTTTGGTGATATCAAGCAAGACAAACTGGGCCGATGGGGCGTGAGACGAATGCAGGCTCTGGGCACTAACCAGTGTCGTAGGATCGCTCACAGCAAAGCTGTACTGAGAAGCGGCGGCCCGGATAGGGTTGGGCTCTTCTTCAACCCACAGGCTCGAAGTGTCCCTGGGGCTCATGTTCAACTCCAAAACTTTGAGCGTGGGGTTCTTGTGTGCAATAAGATTGATCAGGTCTCGAGTCGTCTTGCCGGTTTCTCTCAAGAAATGCCGCAGTTTAGGCTCCGGTGCAGATAACAACAGGGAAAGATCAGCTTCCCACGCCAGATGTGTGACGAGATGCTTGGCACCCTCCTCTTCGCTAGTTTCGATATCACGCGTGGTAAGGCCCTTCATCTCGAAAATGAGCGAACCGTCTCTCGGGTCATAGAGAGACAGGTCGGAACCGTAGTTGCGGTGAAGGTCCTCTCGTCCAATACCGAGGAAGCGCGCCGATGCCAGAGCGATTGCCTCTGCAGGCTGGTCTCGGCGCATGGGGATCACAAGACTGCTAAGAACCTGCGGCACATGCACGGCTCCCACAAGTGGGATGTCGCCCTTGGAGATGGCCAGGATTCCAATGTAGAAGCAGGCATCAATACTGGCGGGATGGATGGGATAAAATGATTGTCCGTACGTGGACGGCGGGGGATCCATTGCAACAGTCGAACGGCTTTCGGTCTTGCCCATGGTGGCCTCGAACAACAGATGCTTCTGAAAGCAAGGTCCGTAGTTATAGCCGGACTCCCGCACCGCCTTGTAGATCATGCTGGCTGGAGTGGCAAGCTGTAAAGGCTCCAGGGACCCGCTTGGGGCCAGCGTTTCCTTATAGTCAGTTTCGACTGAGATCAGACCTGCGCAATGCTCGGTGTAAAGAGTTTGCTTGGTCGAACAGACGCGGAACTCGTACCAGTCGCGGATGGACCCTCCACGCGCTGGTGTAAGGGCCAGTGTGTATGTAACAGGCTCGTCTTCTTCGAGAACCAAGGCGCGAAGGAAGCGGATATCGCGGAAACGGAACTGGTATCGGGAAGGCTCTTTCTCGTCCCATTTAGTTACCATAGCCACTTGGTACATAGCTTCCACTGCCATGGCGCAGTAACCAGCTCCTGGGAAGATGATTTGATTGCCCATCATGTGGTCTCGCAGCCAGGGCATATCCCCCAGTCGAAGGGTTTTCTGAAAGATTGGGGACTGCCAGGCGGTGCCGTTCATCTTAGAGCCTAAGAGATCGTGGTAGATAAACTTCTTGAACCGCCAGTCTCGGCTGGCTTGGGTCTCATGCCAATATTTCTGGGTATGGTTCCACATGTAATTAGGCAGGTCGACAATGACTGAAGGCTTCTTCGAGGTGTGCGTCCGGTTGACCTGTCTGAGGTCCACATGCCCGCCGAGCAGGAAGACCTGGCCGGCGACGCTATACAAGGACTGGACGGATTCCGGCCCACGCTTCAAAGCCGAGGTGTAAAACGCGTCTGCAGGTGCACCCGACAGTGTCTTTTTGATCTGAGCAATGGGACCTGAAAGAGCATTGCTGGGACCGATCTCTATCAGGAAGTCGGCTCCGGCCTGCGCGTCTTGGAGAAGCTCCTTGGCTGCCTTGGTAAACCGGACGGGAGAAACCATGTTGCTCTTCCAGTATGATGCATCTGGCGCTTGTGTCAGGATCTCGCCAGTGACGGAACTGAACATGTTGGCTGTGGGTCTGCTTGACGATATGGTGGTGTTCTCAAGAAGCATCTTCTCATACACCTCCCCAATTGGCGCCATGTAGTCCGAGTGGTACGCAGCATCGACTAATAGAAGTCTAGCAAAGTGGCCGTCTTGCTTCAGGCGCCCCTCAAGCGACTTCAAGGCCGCGGCTGTGCCGGAGAGTGTGAGACTGCTGGGGCTGTTGTAGCACGCTATCTGCACCTTGCTCTGGGGTTCAAGGTACTTCTCAACCGTCTCAACGTCGACGCCAACAGCCAACATGCCCAGTGGCTCCTTTGGCGGAAACTTCTTCGTCGCTTGACCGCGGTAGTAGGCGATCTTGATGGCTTCGTCAGGTGTGATGAAGCCGGCGGCGGCAGCCGCCGCGATCTCGCCGGATGAGTGTCCTACCACAGCCTTGGGGTGAATGCCCCATTCTTTCACAAGTTCGAGGATAGCCAATTGTAGCGCAGTCACAAGAGGCTGGGAGAATTCGGGCTGCCTCAAGGCTTCGGCGCTTCGCTCCTGGGTCAGCTCCTCAAGCAGAGACCAAGTGGGAGGGTCCGGAAGTCTCTGGAGGACTTGGTCGAGCTCCTCGATCACCTCCTTTGCCAACGGGAAAGCCTTGACGAGGCCTGACCCCATCTGTGACCACTGGGCCCCTTGGCCGGTGAAGACAAATC
The DNA here is from genome assembly GCF_030913465.1 of Colletotrichum navitas. NCBI lineage: Eukaryota > Fungi > Ascomycota > Sordariomycetes > Glomerellales > Glomerellaceae > Colletotrichum > Colletotrichum navitas. The sequence continues at coordinate 62,693 of NW_026850613.1, read as the reverse complement.
CAACTCGAGGTTTTGAGGCAGCCTTCTGACCGAAATGCAGTTGCCTCTGATCTATACTGCTACCGGTGTGGCTGACCAGGAAAGCACGGTAGTAGTGGTGAGTCCTGCGCTCAGCGAGAGTGTAGGCCAAGTCATCCATGTTGACCGCGACGCCAGGATTGATCAAATGCCCGGAGAGCGTGCTGATGTAATTCTTCAGAGATACCTGGTCGTTGGCCGAAAAGACTAGGACTTTTGGCGCGGCATCCTGAGCGGCAACCAATTCACCATCATCATCGTCATCGCCAAAGAAGTCGGAGGTGATTTTCTTGTAGGAAGACACATGGCTTGCGAATGGGGCATTCTCCAGAATGGCGTGCGCGTTGGAGCCGCCAAAGCCAAATGAGTTGACACTCGCACGGCGCACGTCGAGCGTCGTCTTGGGCCATTTGATGGATGTGCGCGTAGCCCGAACACGAGAGCCCGCGAAATCGATGTTGGGATTAGGGTTGATGAATGTAGGATTTCCGGGGATGATGCCATGCTCCAGGGCGAGAACGGTCTTCATCAAGCCCGACAATCCAGCTGCTGCCTCGGAATGGCCGATGTTGCTCTTTATAGACCCGATCACAAGGTCCTGACCGGGCTCGCGGGTGTTTGCGAACACCGAGGCAGCGCCCTTGACTTCGATTGGGTCTCCAGCCGGTGTACCGGTCCCATGGCACTCGAGGTACTGCGTATCATTAAAGTTCGTGATGCCCGCGTTGGTATACGCAGCTCTGATGGCTGCCGACTGGGCTTCGGCACTGGGACTGGCAATACCGGGTGTACGGCCGTCACTGTTGGTGGCGGTTCCTCGGATGACAGCGCGGATCGGATCCCCATCTCGCAGCGCATCGTCCAGTCTTTTAAGGTAGACAACGTTCATGCCTTCAGCTTTGGCATAGCCATCAGCTTTGGCATCGAAACTGTGGCATTTGCCTGTGGCGGACTGGGTCATCCGCATCATTCCGATTTCTTCATTGTGCTCGGGCGTCAGCCACAAACTGGCGCCGGCAACCAGCACGCCATCTGCCTGGTGAGTATCGAGATACCGGCAGGCCACCTCCACCCCGACGAGACTGGCCGAGCATGCCGAGTCAACCGTCATACTGGTCTAACGGTTAGCTAGCGGCACGTTGTTCTCAGCAAGGTTTTGGCAGCATTATGTCTTTACATACCTAGGGCCATGGATGTTTAGGAAGTGACTAATTCGGTTGCTCAGAATGGACCAAGCCACGCCTATCGTCGCCGACTCGGGGCGGTTTTCGGGATCACGACTCTGCATGGATGCATAATCTGTTTAAAATGATTCGTCAATGCTGTGTTGCTTGGCTAGTGGCCAACAGATGATATTGGTCAGTGTCACATACCCACGATGTTGGTGCCAACAAGGCATCCGACCTGTTTCCCACTGATGGCTTCGAGCGGGATGCCTGCATTCTCCAAGCACTCGTAGGCTACCTCGAGGAGAATACGTTGCTGCGGGTCCATGGCAATGCAGTCAACGCGGCTGATGTTGAAGAACTGCCCGTCAAAGACCTCTGGGTCGACGTCCTCCATGAACATGCCACCAGGGCTTTTCATGGTTCGCGGCCGACGGTGCTCATCATGATGCCCAGACAGGCTGAAGCGCGTAGCCGGTGGTTCGTTCTTTGCTATACCTCCTCGCTGCAGGAAGTCCCAGAGCAAGGTGGGTGAGTTGCTGTGGCCTGGAAGACGGCAGGCCATTCCGACAACAGCGACGGGTACCTGGCTTCTCTGAACGCCGCTGTTGACCATAGCGAACGAGTTGCCATCCTCGCTCGAGCACGCAGGTGTCGATCTGATATCTGGTGAGTTGTGCATGGTGATGGTTCACGAAGTAAGAGGGGAGTGTGCTCGTATGAAGGGAGTGGCAGATGAAGATGAACTAAGCGGCAGGCGGCCTGGTGCAGGCTTTAATATGTTAATACCCGAAGCTGGATTGAAATAGTTCTTTCCAAAGGGTTTCTAATGTTATGAATCATTCCCTACTAAGGTGGAACACTCGAGATTTGCGATATATAGCTATTCTACATTTGTTGGTGAGATACGCTTTCTATCGTTCCTCTGTTTGAAACGGTCGCCAATGCATGATTATAGACAAGCTGACAGCGAATGCAAGTAAGCAAAAACATGCAGGGTAAGCACATACCGAGATTAGTGACAGCTGGGGAGATGTGTGTACCATCGGAAGCGGATAGAGTTAGGATATCAAGAGAATACCATGAGGGTCAAGCCAGGACCGGAAGAGGCCATCTTGTCCGGCCCGAAGGGTCAGTCTGCTGCTGTATCTTGTTTCAGAGCTTCCCAGCGACATTATTGCTTACAATATGCCGATAGTCTACCCTCCGGGCGAGGGTAATCAGATTTCTTTCTTACGAAAACGAATCGGCCCGGGCTGAACCCTAGTGTCTAGGATACACGGTTTGCCGAGTTGGTTTCCATCCGTCGGGACTTAAAGCTTCCCGGCATCAGGAGCTCACAACATGAACAAAACCACCATCTACAAACTATCTCAAGCCAGGCAAACAAATATCTCTCGAGGAACAACATCATGGCTGGCCACGAAGACGTTGAGTTCAAGACCATCGATGGACTCACCCTCCGGGGCTGGCTTTACCCTGCGGCAAAGAGGGGAGCCGCCATCATCGCAACTCCTGGGGTACGTTCTAGTTCTCGATATTGTTGTGGACAGCAGTGAAGCCGGGCCTGACCTCTTGCAGTTCAACTTCACCAAAGAGACCATGGTCGCAGAAGTTGCGGAGTACTTCCAGCGCTATGATTTCACCGTGCTCATCTACGATCCGCGCTCCATCGGGTTGAGCGACGGCGCGCCGCGCAACGAGATCCATCCCTCGCTAAACGTCGAGGACTATCATGATGCTTTGACTTTCCTCAAAGGTCATCCGCTGGTAGACCCGAAGCGCATCGCCTACTGGGGCTTCTCGTACAGCGGCATGCTCGCGCTGGTGGCGGCAGCCCTGGACAAACGAGCAAAGGCAGTCGTGGCCATGTGCCCTCTGACAATCTGGGAGTTTCCGCAGGACAAGTGGCCGCGTGTCCTGGCCAAGGCTTTGCGGGACCGCGAGTCGCGCGCGGCGGGCAATAAGCCCGTCTACATCCCCATGTTGACCGCCGAGGGGGAGAATCCGGCAGGTTTTGGCAAAGGCTTCGACGTGGAGGGATTCAAGATGATGGCTGGGGCCAAGGAGCTGCAACCAACCTTTGAATTGGAGACGACGTTAGGCAGCTATTACCACATAGCCGCCTTCCAGCCCATGGGGCTCATTCCTTACGTCTCGCCCACTCCAGTAATGGTGGTCACGCCAGAGCATGATGCGGTCTCGCCGGCGGAACTCCAACGGACCGAGATCTACGAACGACTCAAGGAGCCCAAACGACACTTGATAGTCCCGGGTAGAGGTCACATGGATGTGCTGAGTGGCGATGATTTTGCGAAGGTGCTGGATGCCCAGGTTGCCTTCCTGCGCGAGATCCTAGGGGTCTAGCCTATTCTCCCTCCATTTTCTACTAGTTCTAGATTCCTGTCAGCTTCGAGCTGTTGGCCACGATGGAGAGCGATAGAACACCTAGGTACTGTGGTATTATGGATTTACCTACCTTTGAATCCTTGATCCGTGCTGAATCCTTCTCGGTATGGGGGCGCCCGCTAATGCACACCAATCTGCATGCTTACCTGCATGTAAGGTTGGTATTCCTAAACCCCAGGCAGAAGCGACAGCAAGGGGGCGTGAACAAGAAGAAGCCATGCTATGAGACAAGATGAGAAACGTACAATGACAAACGATTGGCCCACAAGCGAGCGCCTTATCAGTCGGCTGTAGAAGGAGATGGCTTTCAGATGAACCCTACTTGGCGTTCCTAGACCCGAGCGCCAACTAAGGGATGCTTAGCTACATGCTTACCTGCATGTAATCAGGCTAGATATGTGTGGGTGTACTAACCATAGCCCAGGACAACTGGTCTGAAGCATTTCGTCTGAATTCGGACCCGGGAAACCGGCTCGTCGAGGGTCTGCGCTCGTCTTGGACATCGCCCTTCCCTTACTGCCAGGGCGGGCCTATGGATCCTGTAAAGTATTTTGGTTCATCGGGCCTGAGAAAAGGATTGATCTGACTTCAGCTTTCGTAAACAGACATCGAGTAGGCAGGGTCGTTGCGGCAAGGCCCCGAATCACATAGTATAAAGAAAGTGCTTGACGCAACTCTGGTAGGGCTTTCGACCACCGCACGGAAATCAGTCATTTAGATCGATTTGAGTTTCTTGGCTTGCATTGACCCTGAAAGTCAAACAGCATGAAGATCATTGTCCTCTTCCTTGTCACCACCGCTCTTGCAGCGACGTCGCAACGACCGGCTGCATGTCGCTATATCCCCGGGGACCGTGGTTGGCCCAGCCCGTCGCTCTGGAACCGCCTGAATGCAACGGCCGGCGGGCGTCTTCTGGCCACGAATCCTCTTGCTCACTCGTGTCACGATCCCACCTACTCCGATGACACCTGCACCTCCCTGCGGCAGCAGTGGGGACGGCCCGACCTGCAAATCCCACATCCGGCTGAGTTCCTCTCGCCCTGGTTCCAAAACCAGTCTTGCGTCCCATTCACATCCCGGTCCTCCGCATGCGAGCTCGGTAATTACGCCAGTTACTCCATCAACGTGACGGGGCCCCGCGACATCGTTGCTGGGCTGGCATTTGCGCAGCAAAACAACGTGCGGCTCGTTATCAAGAACACCGGCCATGAGTGAGTTTCCTTCCTCTGGTACCCCCCGCTGCTACCTACCTCGGAAGACTTGATTGTTGTACAGAACTGACCCTGTCTATATTATGGGTTTGATAGTCAAAACGGCAAAGGAACTGGCAAGGGGGCTCTTTCCCTATGGACACACAATTTGAAGGACAAGACTTTCATCCCCGCCTATAAGAGCAGCTATTATACGGGCCCAGCCGTCAAGCTCGGTGCCGGCGTGCAAGGCGGAGAGGCCGCCGCCTTTGCGCACGAGAACGGCGGTTACCGCGTGGTTGTGGGCTCCTGTCCGACAGTCGGCGTGGTTGGCGGTTATACGCAGGGTGGAGGACATTCAGCCCTGTCGGGGGTGTACGGGCTCGCAGCTGACAACGTGCTCGAGTGGGAGGTCGTGACCGCGGATGGGAAGCTCCTCACCGCAACGCCGCAGAAGAATAAGGACCTGTACTGGGCTCTCAGCGGCAGTGGTCCCGGCACGTACGGGGTCGTCGTGTCGATGACGACTCGGGTTTTCCCCGACGCAGCTGTCGGCGCGGCCTCGTACTCATTCAGCATCGCGTCGACAGGCGGTAGCGAAGACGCCTACTGGAAAGCTGTGTCGACCTTCCACGAGCAGATGCTCCCTCTACTCGACAAGGGTGTCTACACGACGTACTCGGTCACCAACACGAGCTTTATCGTCCTCGCCTTCATAGCGCCAAGCCACAACCAGACGGAGCTAGAAACGCTAATGCAGCCGATGCTGACGGCGCTGGTCCGGCAGAATGGCCTCAGCCCTGAATCGGTCAACCTCCAGACCACCGGTGCCAGCAACATCTATGATCTTCTTGCCGCCAACGTGTGGCCCATACTCGAGAACGCCTCCCTCGTCGCCGCCCAGGGCGGTCGGCTCGTCACCCGCGCCAATCTCAAGACCGACCTCCCCGGAGTCATGGCCGCCATGCGTAAGATCACCTCCGGCGGCACCTTCTATCTCGCCTGCACCGGAATCAACACCACTACTTCCAGTGTCGTGCCCCCTGTCGCCGATAATGCCGTCCTGCCCGCCTGGCGAGACACCTCCTTGAGCTGCCTCATCGGGACTGCTTGGGCCTGGGGCCAGTCGTGGGACCCAGTCTCGGGATGGCAGAAGGAGCTGATCAACGAGATTCTGCCAGCCATAGAGGCCGTGACGCCGAATTCGGGAGCCTATCTTAACGAAGCCAATTTCGCCCAGCGGGACTGGCAGCGCCAATTCTACGGGAAAAACTACGGTCAATTGGTTGCCATCAAGAAGCTCTATGATCCCCACGATATGTTTTACGCGGTGACAGCTGTGGGAAGTGAAGCGTGGGCCGCAGACGGGCAGGGGAGGTTGTGTCGGACTTGATTCAGGGTTATGATGGACTCGGAAGCCTGTGGATACTAGAGGCGCAGCTAGGTATATATTACTGTGTAGACCTGGGGGCTAGACTAGACAAGATAGACTACGTTTTCCTTAAGTTTTAGCTTAACATACTCAGAATGTAGATCTAATTCCACGAGGCATGCTACCCTCTCTTTAAGAAGTTCAGTATTTGTCGATTTCTAACCTCTAGGTCATTAACTCTTACATATGTTATCTCTACTGTATCTTTATACCCCTCCTTAGATAGTTTACCTAAATTAGTAATCACTTAGCACCTTGTCTAGCACCGTCTCGCCACGAGCTCTAAGTCAGTACCACTCTGCAACAGCATACCAACCCCCACCTCGAAGCCCTCCATCACGGCTAGGTGCAACGGTGTGTTCCCGTCAGCGTCGTAGGCATCCAGCAGAAACCTGAGCCTGTCATCAGCCAGGCCGAGTGGGCCGTGGGTATTGGCAGCTGTGTCCCCCATCTCGGCCAGCAGCAGCCGCAAGACGTGCTCCCTCCGATGCAAGACGGCCAAATGCAACACGGAGCGCTGCATGTGGTCGACGCCGTTGTAGCAGGCTCCAGCGTCCAGCAGGATGCGCACCACGGTTGCATGGCCGGCAACGACGGCATGCATGAGAGGCGTGCGGCCCTCACTGTCAGTGGCATTGCAGTCCATGCCGTGGTGGCGGAGGAGCATGTGGACGATGCGGTCGTGACCTTTTTGGGCGGCAATGTGGAGAACGCCAAGGTATTCATAAGCCAAAGGAGGCTTAAGGGCTGTGCATGGGGGAGCAGGAGGAAAAGAAGGGTTAGGAAGGGCGGCGGCTGACAGATAATGACCCGGTTGGTGGGAAGCAGAGTTGTGATGCATCTTGGTGGTGTTATCTACTGTGAATGATGAGGGGTCTATCTGAATGTATTCGAATGGACTTTGCTGGAGATTGAAGCCGGAAGATGACGAGCAAGTGGACGGCGACGTTTGGGAAAAGTGATAGAAGGGTGATGGCATCTCCTCCACACCTATATCTTCTGTTGGTGCTGTTGTTGTCGTCGTCGTCGTGCCGTCCGGGAGATAGAAGCCGTAGCAGAAGCTGTTGTCGTGAGATTTGATGACGGTTGCAAAACGGGATGGAGTGTCTTCGGACTGCAGTTCGAGCTGTGACAAGGTGGATTCCGGGGTTGCAAACTGGCCACCACTGATGTCCTCGGCGGCATTCTGCTGCTGCTGTTGCTCGCGTCGTTCTATGGGCAGGGAACCCCAGTGCCCGTGTTAGTGTTACCAGGCGGATGATTACACGAGGGGATAGAGTGATACGGGCAGAACTTAGACTTACGGCGGAATCTGCGTTGCGCATTGCGATTCTGGAGCCGGCGGCGTTCACTGATGGCCGCAGCTGAGGGAACCTCAAGTTTCACCGTACTCCCGGGCCCTCGGTCGGCATCTAGAAGAGAATACTGACGGACGGAAACGTCGTCAAAACGCATTGTGATGGAAAGGCAGTCGACGATGATTCATCCCTGGGACAGCTGGGAGCCAGCCTTGCCAAGCTTTCTCAGACGGGCAGGGCTTTTCTAGCATTATCATGGTCGTCTATGATGCGAACAGCCTGCGGCCCGTTAATCATTTGCCACAGATTGCGCCATCAGGCTAAGAATACGCCAGTAAGCCAGTATATACATCGTCTCGAACATAGCCTGTCACGGCGAAGTATCTGGCGCACCTTCGCAGCCCCCCTCTCCCGTTGGGGTTCCAAGATTCGGCCCTACGATCCACCAAGCTTTTGTTTGCCTGGATATATATGCATGTCAGACGTAGGGTACCATAACTTTTGTGCTGAGTATTGGACATGATGCTTGATACTGGGTTTCTGTCAAAGTACAACAACGAAAGTGGAGACACCCCCAAGCTGCTTGTACTTTGTTAACTGCTATATACTCCGGCACTTCAACAGTTTCTCCAACGGTGTTACTATCAATATACCTGTGCGACTTTTAGGAGGAGCCGCCCCCTTGCAAATGCACCCAAGTTTGTCTTCTAGACACGTCACCTATTGCGCCAGGCCTTATCATAGGTGGGTACAGCATGTGAGGCTTGGGGGCTGAGGTGAAGTAAACATTCTTTGACTTAACCCCCTTACTTGCGAAACACCCCTACATCCAAAACACCATCACCACTTGATTCACTACCTCTGCCGCCCACCTATATACAACTTTTGGCCTCGTTAGTGCTACAGTCAGGTTTCCTGACAGTAGGGTTTCTGCTAAGAGTAAGCAGAGGTTGATACTCGGTAACAGTAGTGTGGTCTTGCTACACTTTGACAAATTCAAGGCCACAACTACGGCGAATTCGCCAGAGATACACCATCAATATACGCCCAATTAACCAGGAATATTCGTTGCAATTGGCCAAGGATAACCGCTGTATCCACGCACTTCAACAACATGATCCATCCTTCTAGCTATACTGGAGTAACACTCTGCCTGCTCCGCCAATTTGCATTTTGCCTAAATATACGGCGCCCACTTCTCCTCACACCATGCCCAGAGCTTCGCACCGTATCCGAGACCCCCTTCCTCCTCGGAATCTCCTGCTTCGATCAGGTCCGGCCGTGAGGTGACGGCATTGGGGCGAATCCGTCCCCAAGGGATGATGTAGGACCCGCTACTCTCCATCGTTACATCGGGCGACAGTCCAGCAAACAACTCAGTGTAGGCACCGTAGATTGGCTCCGACAGCATGACGTGGTTCATGATGAACATGAGAGGCGCTGGAGTGCCGTTGAATGAGGCCGTCTTGAGGTAGCCGGGGTTGAGGCATACGCTGACGATGCCGTCCGGCTTGTGCCGGCGCGCGAATTCGCGGCTCAGAAACCAGGTGCCAGCCTTGGACGCCCCGTAGTTCACCATTGGCTTGCTCGTACCCTTATCCAGCGCGTTGAAGTCGATGCCGTTGGGCGGCGACCCGGCTTCTGCCAGCCCGCTGGAAGTCCAGATCACACGCGTCTGCCCTGCCGGGGAAGCGGCGGCGGCAGCGCGCAGCTGCGGAACGAGAAGCTGCGTGAAGAGCAGGGTCGCGATGCAGTGGCAACCGATCATCGGCTCAAAGTCCTGCGCCGTACGCTGGCCGATGGCCACTCCGTTCGCGCCCGTGCCGGCATTGTTCCACAGCACGTCCAACCGTGACTCCTGCTTCGCAAAGGTCTCGGCAGCCGCTTTGACGACGGTGAGGTCGTTCAGGTCCAGGTGTAGGAACTTGAGCTGCCCGCTCGTGGCGACATCGGTGGATTTCGTAGTGATGCCTTTGATGGCGGCTTCCACCTTGTCCTATTACATCAAGAAGGGCGTCCGGATTAGCGGGTTAAGGCCCTCTCATCTCGGCTTTCTCTTTTCTGCGGGGAATTGGTAGATGCCAAACTTACCTTGGATCGCGAGGCGATGTAGACAGTGGCGCCCGCGGCGTAGAGTATCTTGGTCAGTTCTAGACCGATGCCCGCGTTCCCGCCCGTCACGATACACACCCGGCCCCGCTGCGAGCCGGCAGGCACATCAGCCTCCGTGAAGGTCGGTTTTGGTGGGTAGATCTGCGTCAGTGTCGCGCGAAGGCTGGAAAAGGGCGCCATTGCAGCTCGTTGTGGATGATCTAAGGATGCTGGGAGGATAATGGGACTTCTGCTGTCGCCAGGGCGGAAGAAGCTTTGTGGGCAGAGGGAGGTGACGGCCTATCCGTCGGGGACGGGGCAGGCTCTAGGTAGGTATTAGGCTCCAAGCTACATTGGATCTGCAAACTTCCTGAAGGATTTCTAAGCATGGGAATGTGAACGAGAAACAGGTGTAGTATGGAATGCAGGGGTCGAGTTGGCGCCCGCTGCATGGTCAGCATCTTGCAGCCAGGTGTTAGTGTGAGCGCAGATATCCCTACTGGCCAGGATGGCATGGAGGCACTCTCACTGGCTGGTTTACGCCAAGTGAATAATCCACCGGCTGCGCGTCATCTTAGTGTGTTCGGACGGGTATTCGGCAGATGCGCCGTATTAGCTCGATGCTTATTGTGTAACATATTAGGTGTGCAGGATCGCTACGGCTTGCCGGAAGCTCGAATGATATATCCCGGAATGCGGCGTGGGACCGAAGGGGTGTGTCTCTCTGGTGGCGTCTGCGTGAATCTCAGCCCTGCACGATTACCTGCCGTCATCCAGATATTCGCGGTTACAGATAATATAATTCCTCACCATACATACTGTACCCACTAGTATTCGGGCATGTCCTAACATAGAACAGCGGAGGACATCTATACCGCTCACCATTGCGTTTCTGGAACGACACCATGGATCTGGTGGGTGACTGTCCGTAAAAGCCTAGCTACTGGATGTGAAGACCCAGAAGAATAGATAGGTAGACCTCAATCGTCGCCAGTCTAGACTTCCACCGATTCAGTTATCCTCTCGGGAACAGAAAGAAGCCAGTGATGGAGTCCTTCAATCATTCGAGTCGATGGCCGTTACTCGACGGGCTCGAATCTCGGTCAAACTTCATGATTACAACTACTGCCCTTGTCCTCCTCCTTGGCTATGTCACCGGAGTAGGGATCTACAGGCTCTACCTCAGCCCTATCGCCAAGTTTCCGGGTCCAAAACTTGCCGCCCTGACAGGACTGTACGAAGCCTACTTTGACCTGGTCCCTAAGGGTGGTGGGCAGTTCCCATTCGCCATTAAGCGCATGCACGACAAGTACGGGCCGATCGTGCGCATCAACCCGGATGAACTGCACATTGACGACCCAGACTTCTACGATACGCTGTACCCGACCAGCAAGCCTTACGACAAGCTGCAGCGGCTGGAAAACCGCTTCGGAATCCCAGGGGCCACGTTCAGCACAGCCCGCCATGAGGTGCACAAAATACGCCGAGCAGCCATCAGCCCCTTCTTTGCCAAGTCCAAGGTGCGTGAGCAGACGGGCGACATCCAGGCGCTTATGAACACCATCTCGCACCGCATGACGACTGAATACGCCGGCACCGGCCGTTTGCTCAACCTGCACGACGTCTGGCGTTGTTTCGCCGCCGATAACATCATGGACCTGGTCTTTGGCTCTCCACTGGACCTGCATCTGTCCCCCGATTTTCGCGCCCCTTTCACCGGAGCCATCACGCGTGTCACCAACTTTTCGCACGTCACCCGTTATCTGCCCATATTGGGGGCCTTGACCGACAGCCTGCCTTACTCGCTGGCAAAGCAGTTGTTCCCCCCTTTCAAGCCCATCATTGCGTACCGGGAGGTAAGTCGCATCACGGCCCGCTTGTGCTTGTTTTTGTTGCCTGGTTGCTAAGCTCTGACTATGCTCCAACAGGAAATGTCTCGACAAACCGATGCCATCCGCGCCAGTCATGAAGCCGCTGACGGTCACAACAAGCCTCGACTAGGACAGACGGGTCACGCCACCGTCTTCCACGAGATGCTGGCCTCCAACCTACCCCGCGAGGAACTTGCCCACAAGCGCATGCAGCACGAGGCCGAGTCCCTCATTGGTGCCGGCCTCGAGACCACCGCCTGGACGCTAGCGCTCGGCAGCTTCTACATCCTCCATGATTCTCAGATCCACGCCAAATTACAAACTGAGCTGACCGCCGCCATCCCTGATGCCGCTCACATCCCCCCGTGGGCCACACTTGAGACGCTACCCTACCTCACCGCCGTCGTCAAAGAGAGTATGTCCATTTAGTGCCCTTTCCAACCATGTCGTCTTTAGCAGAAATGCCGTTGTACTAACTCATCTTCAGCCCTGAGAATGGGCATGGGCGTCATCGAACGCCTCGTCCGTATCAACCGCAACCCCAACACCCCCTGGATCTATAAGGGCACCGTCATCCCTGCCAACGTCGCCGTCAGCATGGACCAATACCACATGCTGATGAACGAACGCGTGTTCCCGGACCCCACCGTCTTCAGACCCGAGCGCTGGCTGAACGACCCCCGCGGTCCCGACGGCAGACACCCGCTCACCCACTACCTGACAGTCTTTGGCCGAGGCACGCGCATGTGCCTGGGCTCTAACCTGGCCTACTCAGAACTATACATTGGCTTCACCACCCTGGTCAGGAGACACAAGTTGCGGCTCGTCGACACGACGGTCCGTGACGTGGCCTTTTATGCCGAGAATACCATCTTGTCACCTTGGCCCGGGACCAAGGGAATTCGGGTTCTGGTGGATAGCTAGAGGGGTGTAATCACCGCTAAGAGACATACCTTCACCACACCGATATGTAGTTGTCGATTGCGCCAGGCTTTCATAGGTGCCACGGAGCTATATAGTGACCTCTGTGTCGTTCAATTGACAGCAGTTGTGCAAGTGACTTCGTTATTCCGTCGGCCTCCCCTGAATTCATTGCTTCATAGGTCAACAACTTGCCCAGCTTCTCGCTTTATGCGGCCTATCCGAGAGCATTGCCCTCAATGCCCGCCGCAACGGGGAATGCAAACGAGGTGCCCATCTCATAGACACGCGTGCTATCCCACGAAGACTTGACGCCCACACAGAGGGTCATAAACCTGTCTCGCCACCCATTTACGTGAAGATTCATTTTATCAGAGTCATTCCCGCGTCGATTCACTACATGAACACAAATGGCGCGCGAGTTGCTGTGATGGCCGGGGAAGCAACCGTGTTGGGCGGTTTTGTGAGGTCGAGTTTGTCGCTTGGTAGAGCCAGCAGCCATTCGTCGATGCGTTCTAGACAGTTATCAATACTGCACATAGCTTCCTCCGATGTCGTGGCAGGCCAGGTGGTGAAGTATGGACGGTTGATGAAGCCCAAAGAACTGAGGCTGAATGATGTTGGAATGTGATCCGTGTTGGCGGGACAACCGGTGATCAGAAGTTGGGCAGTCTGTCCTGGCCGCTTATGTAATTGAAGGTCCACTCAAGTCGCCCAGAAGAGTGTGCCACTTATCTAAGTATGATTATGTCAGCAAGAAACAATCAATAAGACCCCACCCTACAACTCAGACCACCCCCCAAGTCAGACCATACAAAAAAATCGTCATTTTAGCCTAATAGTCACTATTTATTAATTATATAGATTAACCTATATAAATACTAAACTATCTACATTACAAAGAGGGATTTACCTTTACTCTTTCTTTTGCTGCCTCTGCCTTTACTATTACTTTTTCTGCCTTAGCTAGTGCCTTTGCTGCCTTAATTACTGCCTTCCTAGCCTCCTCCTTAGCTTACTCCTTAGCTGCCTTTTCCTTTACTATAATAATACTCTCTATAGTAGTAAAGCAAGTATTTAGATTAATAGTAACCTTACCCTTTTTATACTTCTTTATATAGTCTAGCTAGGCCTTAAGTAACTATATCCTTTTACTATTCTCTACTAGTATAGTATTTATATTATTAAGCTACTTTCTTACCTTTATAAAGAGTAGTCTTTAAGTATTATAATCCTATTTATTATCTTCCCCTTAAGGATCCTATAGACTCTAATACCTCCTTAAGTCTCTTAACCTTTAAGGGGTTTTAATAATAAACTATTAAGGTATACTAGGCTTAGCAGAGAAGCTAGGATCCTATATTAGAGCCTTTAGGTTATTAGTATTATTATCTAGGTTAATAAATTTACTTATAAGGGGCTAAGCTATATTTATAGGCTATAACCTTATTACTAACTAGCTTACTTAGATGTTCCTCTTTATAAAGGCCTCTCTTAATACTTTAAAATAATAGTAAAGAAAGTTCTACTTCCTAATTAGAGTACTACTTAGGTCTATAAATACCTCTAAGACTTCTCTCTAATAGGCTTACTTTAAGGGAAAAAAAACTAAAACATTAAAAAGTTAAGTAATATAGCTAGTATAAGGTAGTAGGTAAAGTAAGTAAATATCCTACTAAAAGTATTCTTATATAAAGTTATTAGATATATAACTCCTATGCCTATCTATAATAAAAAAAGTCTTAGAATTAAGTTTTTTTACCTTTAGTATTATAGCTAGGATAAAGATAGTCTTAAGCTAGTTAAGGCTTATCTTATTTAAAGTCTAGCTATTCTCTAATAATATAAACTACTATTAAGTAAAGGATTTAAGTTTAAGAGGAAACCACTGTTATTATACTAAAGCTCCCTTAAAGATAACTAGAGGAGGTAATTTTTTACTATCTATAGAGATATACTTAAGAATACTTGTCTAAGTGTAGGCTTTAAAGACTTAGATATATATAGATTACTTACTAGACTTCCCTAGTACTAAAGACTATTAAGCCTCCCCTTTAGTAATCTTAGTCTTATCTATATTTTATTATAGATATTATAGGATATCCTTAATAATAAGGAGTATAAGTAAGTAAAAAAGCTCCTTAATCCTCTCTTTAGTAACATACTTAATCCTCTTAGAGCTAATCTTCTTTACCCTTAGGGTCTTTATAGCTAGATTTCTTTATAAGAATCTTTCTAGCTACTTTTTGCCTAATAACTATAAATTATTACTAGCTCTAAGGACTCTCTAGGCTATCTCCTTAACCTATAAATAACTAGGTGTAAAGCCAAGGGCCTCCTAGGATAAAGCCTAGTTAATAAGGCGCTTTTCCTATATTTAACTAAGCTATTAATAGTTAGCTTTAGCCTCTTTAATTAACGTAGTACCTTAAAGGCAACAGTAAAGTGTTATATATAGGATACCTTAGCGCCTAGCTGCTTTATAATAGCTGCCACTAGTAAGGACTTTGTTAATTACCTTTTTAAGTAACTTAGGGGTATAGTTTAGTATTCTAAAGCATTTAGTATTTTCAAAAGAATTAATTTGATTTTTTGTTGCTAGGATATTTTAGTTTATAAAAGGTAGTTAATTACTAAAAGCACAAAAAAGGGGGAAAATAGTCAATGTAAACACATAGTCCAACTTAGGGGGTAGTCCAAGTTGTAGGGTGGGGTCTTAAGATGTCATGCTCCAACACCCGGGGCATTTCCCCATCCATTCATTAGTTGCGGTTGCTAGTTTTTTTCTTTGTTTGTAATTTTTGATTTGGAGATGTCATAGAGAATGAGTGGACGGTATCTGCTGCCCTGCCATCATATACCCAGATAGGCTTATCTAAGCGTTCTACCGCATGGCAGAGTAGGGCTGGCGGGCTAGACGGGGTCTCCGCAGTGGCGCCGGAGCGGCACCGGAGTAGCGCTGCGGAGCACCCACTTGGATACAGAACACTATTAATGAGCGTCACCACCTCGAGCGTCATCTCGAACTTTGACGCCATCAGCTGGACGGCAGATTCAAAGTCGGTCCGGAGACACATCGCCTAGAACAAGATAGGCGCTGCCTTTGTGCTCTCATTAGTCAGTGAGAAAGGAAGGCACTCAACAACAAGTTACTCACCAGGCTGATGATCATGTCTGCAGATAGGTCAGGGGAATAGAAATATACTCGATCAGCCTCCATTACATTATGGGCGGTCTTCAAGATCATGGACGTTGGCATGATGAAGTTAATCAATGACGCGGACATGTTGGTAGACTTCTGTAATAAATTTATTAAGGTCTAAGTCAAAGCACCCACATATGAAACACCCCCACATATGGAACACCTAAAACATCGCCATCATGTTAACTACCACCCTTTTCAATTAACTATCAACATTTTCTAGATGCAATAATAATATAGCTTTTAGCCTTACTAGGTAATTCTAATGCACTAGATTTATCTGGCTAACTTTTAGTATTGCTAGCCTTACGCTAGGCTTACTATACCTCTTTAATTATTATAAACTTTATATTTAGATCTAGGGTAATAGCCTTCTTTTTCCTGCTAATAGTATTATTAACCTTAGCCTAGAGAAGCTCTATTTAGTGCTAAGTAGTAGCTAACTTAAAGGACTACTGTTAAAAGCCTTTTTTAACTTTTCTAAAGAGCTAGCGTTATATAGTAATATTTTACTTTAGTTAGTCTAGTTAGCTAAATAAATATAGTTAATTCTTAAGGTCTTATACTTTCTTTAGTATAGACTACTTAACTACTAATAAGGTAGATACTTATTCTTTTATATCCTAGGCCTTATAGGCTACTTTTGCCCTTTTATTAACTAGTGTTAATAGTACTAATAGTACTAATATATCTAGTAATAGATAAAAGCTTATTAGAGGCTTTATAATACTAATAGGCTATAACCTAGTATATTTTTAGTTACTCTTAATATTATTAATAGTTAGACTAGCTAAGTAAGCCTTTTAATAGTAAAAAAAAAAGTTCTTTTTACTTATAATAGTAAAGTTAATTTACTAACTAAGATATCTAAGCTTCTTTTAATATACTACTTTAATAAGGCTAAAGACTAACTAGTTAAGTAGCTAAAGGATATAAAAGGTATATAGTAGTAAGAATAAAAAATAAATATTATTAGTATAGTATAACTATATAAAATCTATTATTATATAGCTTTTATACTTATCTAGAATAAAAAGTCTAGCTTAATTAAGCTAAGAGGGCTTAGTCTAAAGAAAAAAGACTCTTTATAGCTATTTAATAGTAGTAATATTAGTAGTCTATTTATTCTTTATTACTATAAACTTTTATTTATTATATAGGCCTAGATTTAGAGAGAACTACTACTACTAAACTATTTTACCCTTATATATAACTAAGGGATAAATAAGAATACCTTTAGTAAATATACACTTAATAATAAATACTTAGGCTTATAATCTAGGCTACTTTTTTTTTACTGCCTTTATTATAGCCTTACTTAGCACTAGCCTATTATTACTTTTACCTTTAAGAATACTAGTCTTATCTATATTATATTTATTAGCTAGTTTAATAGCCTAGATATAAGGTATAGTAAAATATTTAAACTAGTCCTTAATAACCTTAGTAAATACCTTATTAATATACCTTAAATTAATAAATTAACTTCTCTAGACCTTAATAAATAGGTTCCTTTAAATAAAGCTATTTATCTACCTTTTGCCTAGAGGTTAAGTATCCCCTATAGTATAAAGGATATAATAGGCAAAGTCCTTTAGTTATTAATAGGTTAAAAGTAGCCTAAGGTCTACTTATTTAGTTACCTAAGTAGCTAGGCTAGTCTCTTAGGCAGTTAATAGTTACTAGAGGTCTTTAAATGTAATTTTTCTAGGCTAAATACTATACATCTAGTTACAAAGGGTTAAAAGAAGGATACTATATTAAATAGTAGACCTTCTTAGTCCCTAGCTATTAGTAATAGCTTAGATTACCTAATTAATCTTATATTTAGTATACTAGACTATTAGGGTATAAGGAAGGGATTCTAAAAAAATGAGGTAATTTGATAAAGGTTGGAAAAAGTGATGATAGTTTGAAGTTGGTGGTGGTGAAGGAGGTGGTGGGGGATGAGGCATTTATGGGTGTTCCATATGTGGGGGTGTTTCATATGTGGGTGCTTTGACTTAGTGGTAGCGGACACTGACGATGCTCGTCAAGGTGTGATTGTTGTTCCTGTACCTCCATTTGCTGCATGTGCTGGGGTTCATTGTGTAAATTATTCACGCAGAGATGTTCTATATTGCAGAAGTCCGAGTTCGAAACGATCACCCACAGGACACTGAGCCAGACGCTATACATGACGAAGCAAATGATGCAGATGAATGAATGTGTCGCAGTATGAAAATACTCCCAAGAGCAGTATCACCTTTTCCTACGCAATAAACGCCTCTTTTTTCTCTATTGAAATTAACGGCATCATTTTCCTGATGTCTTTAATCTAGGTATGAATGTCTAAAGATTGTCTTGTCACATCACCAGCTCAAAATCACTGCAACAGCTCCTTCCCAATTTTCATCTCGGCATCTTTCAGGCCAGGCATCAGATAGTTTGATCTGACCAACGGGGGGGCGTTGATATCCACACGCAGCCTCATTTCAACGACTTCACCTATCGTGGTAGACTCTTTCTAGAAATTAGGTAAACCATCAGTTACGGCATCATCTGCAGTACCCTGATGTAGTACTAAAAATGTATGGTTTGGTGCATATGTAGATATGTTTTTAAACAATAGATGATAAGAGATGATACATTATCGATTTGCGAGAAAGCGAGAAGATCTCAACGAACGAGTTTACAGACAAGCTGATATTGTCCCCCACCTGTCAACCCGAGAGTACTGTGCACGATACCAGCGATAACAGCAATAAACCTCATATCCTAAAGGCTGCAGGTTCAAATCCAGTTCAAGTCCAGTTTTCTTAGATTTTTTTAATTCTAAAATGGCTCCGCTGGGGAGGGTTAGAATAGTCTAACCCACCCTGCTTCCTACGCTGCGCTCCGGGTCAGGATGGGCCAAGACTATCCCTTTTGCCTCTAAGATAGTTGTGTTATCACCTGAATCCACTGTCTGCTGGACTCTGCATAGACCAGTGTGCACAGTACTCTCGGGTTGACAGGGGGGGGACAATATCAGCTTGTCTGATTCCTCTCAAGGAACAATCCCCTAGAGAATTGTGGGTTTTATCCAAGCGCTTCAAAGATATCCCTATCTCCTGCTAATATGGTTCTTCCTTACTATGCGTGGAAGTGCCTGTTGTCCAAAAGTCTTATTAATCTATTAATGTCTCGCAATTTAGCTAATCCGGAATTCATAGCAGAGTCTCTACAAACATCCGCTCACAATCATGGCCTTTGAATCATACATGCTCTATCCTCAGCCACAGCTCGTTTTCGTAGGTGTGAAGTCAGAATGCCTTCCGTACATTTTGTGTCCAGTTCTTAGTTAAGCTTTATGATCAAGTTCATTCAGCCTAGATGTTCAACGCCAATGCCCCAAGATCGTCCTATACACAAAAGTCTTCAGCAGCCCCTGTAATCCTCAGAAATTCGGGGTTTGGTGAATACAGCCGAGAATCTTTAATGGAGTGGCATCAAACCCCCGTTTTCTTCGCTTGACTCTGCAAATATTCTAGGTGGTCTTCAGTGACGGGGGATTCCATCTTTGTCACGAGATCTTGGGCTGCATCATGGATCATCTTCGGATATCTGCAACTCGTCGACACATTGATGCTTTGAAATGCAAGAGATAGTTCATTGATGCTTCCAAGATATTTCGGCGTGACGTTTTGCAGCAGTGCCAAATCGTGCATATCAAGACAGTAGACTTGTGGAATGAGACTTCCGAGAATCTTTTCGGCTGCAACACTCTGTGCTTTCTGAACTATGATTTGGATGGGCACTGACATTGTTGCTTTTGAGGCTTGTAGATATGGTCATCGCGTCATGTATGGCAGCGAAAAGTGTTCTGGTCATTTTATTGATACTTTTCTCCCTGGTTGATTTGATACGGACTTGTGGGATATTAGTAGGTCAGATGTGAGCGAAAACAAACATTTTGAACCTACAGATGATTCCTGGGGGTACGTGAAACAAGTAAGTGTCGAAAAAGATTCCATCACTGTCTAAGAGCTGACCCTCATCTTTGATACGGAATTAATGTATCAGTTCTGTTGCGTAGGCAGACGGTGCGGGTCAAGTTTCTCAGGAATTTGCTGAAAGTGTCCATGATCAATGCTCAGAACCAGGAAGATGGGAGATACAGAATCCTCCGGCATCTCGATTGTTCATGGTGCCTCACCCTTGGGCCGAGACTCGGATAAACCAGTGAAGAGCATCGCACGGAGGACTGGAGACCAGCTTGCGAGAGGTCTCGAGCAAACTATCAACTCGTACATTCGCGGCTGATCTTTTTCGCTATCCCCAACCTTCAGAGTCAAATCGCCACGCGTATCAAAGTAGAAAGCTTTACCGCAAACGGGTGGCTCCATCCACTGTTCGAGGCATTGCCAGATGGCGTGATCTCCGATATAGCTGGGGTCGACTGGTCTACGTATGAAAGAGCAACCATGGCAGCATTATGCAATACTATTCGTATGGACGCAAATAACGGGAAGAATGCATCAAGAAATACTCACTGCGTCAATTTCTCCTTAACCGTAACCGCTGATCGTGGGATAAACCCCCATAGATCGTCGGATTGACTCACAGGGTTATGCTTGATCGTACAGGGACAGCAGGGCGGTAAATTAGAAAGATTGGAGGGACGCGGTGAGTGAAATATTGTGACAGGTACGACGTGGTACATATTATGGGCAGTACGCGTCTCTTTGTAGTTCAGCACGCCATCATGGTTGAACCCTTGCTGAACATTGAATTATTGATGGGAAGCGCTGGGTGTCATAGGCCAATTAGACTTGCTGGGAAATGGGAGCTGATGCAGGAGACCTGCCATCGGTGACGAAGGTTCACAAATCAAAAGGAGCCAGCCAGTCATTTGGAGGTTATCGGAATGTAAAGTGACGTGTCACAGGTTTGTTGCTAGATGCCTGGAACAAATGAGTGATGTTGCTTTTGAGTGGTAGGGTAGACGTAGGGGCTACGACCAGGCTGCTGTTATTGTTATATCTACAGATGCTTGTACGCAAACTTATCCTTTAGCGTCGCACGGATCAGAAGATGGAAGTTGCATAAGCCGTGTGCTTATGCCATTGGCAGTAGGCCCTGTTGTCTCCCTGTGCTGTCGAGACACTTAAAATGGGTAGCGTTCAGGTCCAAATGGTCGTGGTCCGCTGATGATGCTGCAAGAAAGCTGATACACTGTTCCCCCCCTGACAAGATGTTGGTTTTTTCTGTTAGATAGGAGATAAAGGATTCTCAAATTTTGCTGGGCTTATGTCATGTTTGCTGGCTCGTTGTGTGTTAGCTGGCGCTTGTCTCGGTTGACTCCCATGATGGATTATCAATGATGACAAAACTCGGGAGAGATGAGTCTGGCGAACGGCAGATCTGCGACTCTGCTCAGGCGAGAATACATGAGCACGATGGCCCGTCCTAGGTGCAAATGATATATATGGGAAAAAGACATAAAACAGAGTAAGAAGAGGAAACCATTCATCTGCTGGTTAGGAACAGACAGAAATGGTAGCATGTTTATTACCCGTCCTCTCTTATTGTCCCTGATACCACATCGCCACTCTGTCTAGATTTTTGAAATTCACTCCTGAATCTCCTGGTCAAATAGTGCACCCGCCAATCCATCAGTAGCTTTCGTTCTACCTGAAGCCTAAACCACATATCTTCCTTATTGGACGGAGCGCTCCCCGCTTCCAGCTCACCTAGCACCTACAGATGTGATTGGACGTGGCCGAGATAATGCTTCGTGTATTCAGAAAGGCGCTTCCTCGTGAAGCGTAGATTGCCCTTCGATGGCTGCGTTGGCGTCGTCAACGTTGTCTTTGGGGAGGCGCAGGTTGAAGACTCTCGATGGGGGGATTCGGCTGGACTGCTGCACGGCCGTGTGGAGGGATTGGACGTAACGGGCCATTGAAGTAGCGTCGCTTCTTTTGCATCCACCAAGAAGAGGGCGTTTTCGCAGGGCAGGCCGGATGAGTGTCGAGATGCGTCGGCATCGGACATCAAGGGAGCCATCGGGTAGTGTTTTTGATCGGCGCCTGAGCCTCGTACTTCTGCATGGTAAGATGCAAGTCAAGAAGCTTGAAAACAGGGAAAGGGGGAAACAAGGAAACAGGTCTTGTTTGCAGAAACCCCTGGCCCTTTGGGCTTCACTTTCAGCCGAGGCCAATGGTAAATGTGGATTGCGGTTGGTGCGAGGAGGTGTGGGGTGCCCGGCTTGTTGAAGCAGGGGGTGTTTGTTCGTTTGTTTGTTTGCTTCCTCTTCCTGCCGTCAAGGTCATTGATGAGAGGACGAAGACCGCCCTTGGCAAGAATTGTTTGTTGATCGAGATCAAGCAAGGCACCTTGACATGTAGGGGTCATGTCACGGCGTCAGACGAGAACCTTGTCTTGGGGGACACATATGGGAGATAAGATCTCTTGAGAGGAAAAGTAATATTAGCCGTAATGGCAGGAACCCCCTAGGTCAATGGTTTTCTATTCCGAGCAGTAATCAGAGCCCGGATATCGAGTGGCAGGAAATACATGACTGAGTGAAAGGCTTGCTCACCTAAACATCCCGCGTGAGGTCGGCCGACATTTTCACCGCCAACGCTGGGGAGGATGTCATGGGCTTGGGGTTAGCCTTGCATGTTGTCAAGCACCTATCGTTGAGGGCGAATCTTGAGTGCTATCTCATCAGTGGCGCGAGCTGGTGGCTTCTGCATCTTATTGCTCTTCTGCACTTTCTTAGCATGTAGGAGCCTGCCTGCGGATCAATTACTTGATTGATTGTGCCAGGGAAGAATATGTCTTGTTTCTTTGTTCGTCTGTCCAAGAGTGGGAGGGGGAGCATTAGACAAATGGTGAGGTAGCCTGCTCGATTCATACATTGAATAGCATCGGTATTTAAACTTGTAGCATAGATCGTATCTGTAAGTGAATATCACGGCACTATATAGGTATACGGAGTATCGTCGTCTAGCACATACGACCATACCCACTGGAGAACTCGGGATCCCGTCCGCTCTCCCATAGATAAGCCAGTGAGGGCCGGATTAGTAGTTGGGTCGGTGACGACCAGCGAATACCTGGTGTTGTATGTTGTTTTTTTCTCCATCTGACTTATCCTCTCCTTGAATTTTTAGGGAGTAAGAAGCATATCAAACAAACCTTACACATTAGAGTATAGACTACTACTACAGGGCTACGTTTGTATAACTTAAATAACTTTAAATGCACGTCGTTGATAGCTAGGGAACACGGCGGCCCCTGACACGTTTGGCCCTGACCACAGAGACACCAGCCAGGTGAGTATAGTGATGTCTAGATCAAGTCAACCCGCACAAGTCCATTAACCGTTTAGCCATTTTGCGTTCACCTTAACTGTCGGGGCGCAAATGTCATGAATTCTATAGCGATCTTGGGAGTAAATCAACATACAGTTGTGGCCATCCCTCTGCAGCCAGAGAATACTGTAACCTAGTGCTTACTAGCCATTCCAGCTACTCTGTTAAACCCATGGACCTAAAGCCCATCCCAAAATACTAACACCACCTGTTATCCACCAACCTAAACCAGCTAAATTTCGTTCTACGCCAAGCCCAAACAATGAGCCGCCCGCGATTGAGCCCGCAGTGCGGAACGTGCTTGCTACTGTATTTGCTATTCCGTGAACTGTTCCGCGGCGGGATGGCTGCGCTGTTGACTGGTTTACTAGTAGGATTGTCACTAAAATCCCGAATGACCGGCCCAGCACGTGGAGGAACAGAACCAATAGGAGCCCTAGCCACAGAGCATGAGGACTATCAGGAGTAAGAAAGGTCAAGTATGGCGCGATGAAAAGACTGGCGGGGAACAGCGGAAGGGTGGCTTTGAAAGCCCGCACCGCCCCAAACTTGGTCGTGATATGGGGTACCGCAGTGAGTTGCAAAATCACACCAATAAATCCCAAAGCCCCTACAGCGAGTCCGATGTCCGAGTTTTTGAGTTGAAGTCCGCCAGAAAAGACAAACGGCAGCCTCACTGGAGCTTCGGGTTTGCGGCGGTCGGCGACCACGAACAAAGGCCAGAGTGACCCGAAGGCACTTCCGCAACTGTGTTAGTGACAGACTAAACGGAAGAACAACTTCCAAGAACGGTTGGCCAGAGGAGAAAACTCACCCAAGATGGAATTCCAATATAGCAACTGTGCACAAGACGATGAGGAACTTTAGCCTCCATATCGGCTCCATTTGCTCTTTTGAGCGTTCCGAATCCTGTTGAGGTTCATCCCGCTGCATCTCCACGGCATCGCTGGCTTCAATCAGGTGTTCATAGTTGTATCTTGTTACTGGTCTGTACTGCCATTTGTATCGGTGAAAGCATTGTCGAATCCAGTCATGTGATCTGATCACTAGCTTGTGCCATTCCCGATGAGTGACATTGTGCACTTCCTTCAACTTGTACCAAACCAAGAGCGCGTCTGCCGTCAACACTAACGCGCTAATGAGATTTGGCATTGTGTAAGGATTGCTGGCTTCCCAATGCGCCATTGTGGCACTTCCTGACTCCGATGAAGCCGAGATGGAGAGCCATCCAAGATGAGGACCCATAGAAGCAGCGGCGATCACTATGCACGAAACATCAGCCGAGGTTCTCAATGTTTTCAAGTTATTGTTGCGAAACAGGGATGGGAATTATCTGTATGTTCTGTGAGCGAAAGACCAACTTACATGGTCCGATGGCATTGGCCACATGGAACGATAGTACCAGAAGGGAAAAGCCCGCGGGCAGACTTTGGGGAGGGAGGTTGTCCGACATGGCGGTTCGAGCGGCGACCACGGTGCCATTGGTGGCCCCGGCCAGAAGCCGCCAGAAGACTACGGCCCCGATTGACCTTGCGAAAGCCACTCCCACGCAGGCGATGGCCGTGGAGATGAGGCCGATAAGAATGACCGTCTTCCGGCCGATTCTGTCAACGGCGATACCCCATATCGGCGCCGAGAGAATTTGTGCTGCTGTGAACATGCCCTGAGCCACGCCGACATGACGGGCCAATTCGGTTGTTGAAAGGTCCGGCTGTAAGTACTGGAGATGAAGCGTCACACACGTTTGGAAGCTTGCTATCTGGTAAAAGTCGACAACACGAACTGATGCTATCACAGCTACGGCCGCTGCCTTGTCTTTCGGCAGGTACGCCCAGGGCAGGCTGAATAACGTCCGATGCATAGTCGTCTCAGATCGTATCCAGTTGGAAGCCGGTTGCGCAGCAGGATATGAGCCAGATGCTGCCGTGACGAGCACTGGTGTGAGCATAAAAGTAGGCGTGACGCCATGTTTATCGGTGAGATAGCTATCAATTAGGCTTTGCGCGGCTATGACTACAAACCCTAGTAATTGACTCCATCACACAATGAAACGCCAATATTGGGATCGCCATAGCACAGCCCGAACTGGTCTTGTATCCACTTCCAAGTTCTTGACGCGCAGCCAGTCTCCTCTTCTTTAAAATGGGTACAGGTAGAATGCCAGAGCGATTTGTTCAGCGGCCAGAGACTAACCCTATCTAGAAGGCACTGCCACCACCGCCACTGCCACTGCCACTACAACTACTACCCATGTCCATAACCTATGCAAAAAACGCTACTCTGTATCTTTACTGTAAATCCACTATTGCTAACAGACGCCTATGTTACCTAAGATTAAGCCCTTATATTTAACCTTTAAAGAGTACTACCGTAGACACTCGTGAGATTCGTCGACCACTAGTGAGCCAGCTAGCTGTATATAGCTAGCGACCTACTGATAGCAGCTAGTGGATTTTGATAGCACAGATCTCAATATAGAAGGCGGTCAAACTATCTACCCTCCGTTGCCAACTAGCCAGCATGCTTTTAGTACATACACAACCGTTACATAAGAAAATAGGTATATACAGATCCCTGTTTCTGCCAGCACACTATACCTCTTACAGCAGCTGCGATACCTATTGCCGTTAGCTAGCTCACTAGTGGTTAGCAAATCTCACGAGTGTTCACAGTAGTAATATATATTAATTTACTATTATAATAAGAATATTACCCTTTATTTAAATAAGTTATATAATATAATAAGTTTAAAGTTAATTATAGCTATTACCTTTATTTTACTTTAACTTTATATTACTTAAATCTAAGAAGTTTTTAACTTTATGTAACTTTCTAAGTCTTAGCCTTCTTATTAGTTAGTTAAGTTAGAATACTGTTTTTGCTAGCACTGACATAATGCATTCTGAAATAGGCTTAACCTACTGGCCGCTGACCAAATCGCTCTAGCATTCTACCTGTACCCCTTTAAGATACGGTAGCGGTTAACAGGCAGACACTTTGCGGGTCAAACCTTAGTATCTCAGACTATCTCAAAGTACTGACCCACCTCCTCTTAAGTCACTTTTGTCCCTACACCACCAACTCCAAATTCTCCACACCACCAACTTCAAATTTTTAACACTAAGTTAACAAGAAAAAAAAAAGCTTTTTTAATAGTATATACTACACCTTTTATACTATACCTAGTATCCTCTATATATAGGAGACTATCTCTAGGGGTAAGTTTCTCTAAAAAGTTAATTTATGTTACTAAATTCTAGATGTACCTTAAGCTAATAGAGATATCTCTGTTTTCTTCTTTTTTCTATAGGAAAAGGGTAAGCTGGTCTGTGCATAGGTCTGTGCAGAATTAAGCGAGAGACTTTAAGAGGTACTTTGATGACTCAAGTGCTGCCCCGCAATGTGTCTGCCTGTTAACCGCTACCTAAGATACTACCTTATTATCTCTTATTATATCAGCTGCCCAATGGTTGCATTGCAGGATTGCTAGGATAAGATTCCAAAGACCATCGATTATGGAAGTTTGTCAACTAAACACAAAATATATTTAGTAGCTATTAAGTCGTTTACAGGTAGGTATCAGCATGGTCAAAGGACTTAGTACTTCCCAAGCTTCGTGTAAGCGTGTACAGAATCCAGCAAGTCAATGTCCATATACACCAGCGAAAAATCACATTACACATCTGGAGATAATTCCGCCGCCTAACGCGCTTGATAAATGAATCCCCCTCGTTGACATGTGGGAACGGTCCTGCAGGAATGGGGCATTCAAGAAACTTGCAAAGTGGCTCCCAACCGTCACTCATGCGGAATTCAAGGAGTCTATCGGGGGGCACGAGACTCCTGACTCGCTCGTTATGAGACAGAAAAACATCCCTGGCGTTCTTATCAAAATCGCCCATGAAGACCGAGTCCCAGTATTTCCGAAGCATTGGGTAGTACATCGATGAAGCCCAATCGACGTAGGACAAGGCCTTGAGGAAGCGGTCGTTGGCGCGCCAGTTAACAGTGGCTTTTGTGGACTTGAACCAAGTCTCGACATCTCGCGTCGTGAGGACAACCTTCGCATCTGGGTATGCCGCGACCAGCTCACCCGCGAACGAAGCCGCGGGCCAGTCACATACAGCTTGACAGTGCCCCAACAAAGCATCCCACTTGTCTTTTCCAAAAGCGCGTCCAGTATCGTCATATTTGGCCGCAAGAGCTTCGCTCCACAACAAGCAATCGGGGGGATTCTCGACGCTGGCGCTCATCATATGATATGTATCCTCGAACCCCAGCTGTTTCAAGGCCGAACGAAGTGCTGCCTCGGCGTTAAAATAAAGTCATTTGTGTGATCATAAGCAAAAGGGGTCTAAGTACATGCTGTGCCCGTTCTTCCCATTCCTAGACATAGGACTCTCATGGGTACAGTACGTGATAAATTTCGACGATCAATGTCACTATCGCTAGTGAATATATCGGTAAATGGCTTCGATATGCCGTTTCTGCGGAATCCCATGATGCTGCGTTGACTGTGTTTTCTCTTTCAATGTTGAAAGATGGAAGGCCGCTAAACCAAGAGTTCGAGAAAAAGATGTTCAGGTCGAATAAGATAGCGGGATTGAGATACAATGGTTCCGTCTTGCAATGCCAGATGGCCCCGAGCTACTGGTCATATTATATTGTGTGACACAAAAGACAACGCCGTTAATTGCGGGCAGCATAACTAACGCCTTATATCACCTCGTGACACACCCCCCCAGATCACAGGTAGCCCCGCTTATGTGGATCTGCTCTAGGAAGGAAGCCTCTACATAGTATAGCCCCCTGAAGGTACACACTCTGAACTCCCCTAGGGCAGAGACTGCTACAACTCTTATTAACCTTCTAATTAGGTATATCTCGCCAAAGTCTAGGTGGTTGCCGTCTGCCTTATCTAGGTAGGTAAAGTATTTGCGACCTGTCCCTGGCCTTGACGGGATTTGAACCCGTAGGGTCTATGAAGCTCAGACGCTAGCTTAAAGGCTGTACTATATTGAGGCACGCAGCGCAAACTAGGCTTATAACTGTTACGTAAAAGACGACGCCGTTAATTGTGGGCAGCACAACTAACGCCTTATATCACCTCGCGACATATTGTTTATCTTAATCCACTTACCTATGGCAATTGATACATGCATTTGCATATAGGTTCAGTTTACAACTCCGATATCATCAGCCGTGCGTGAGCAACGGTCCACAAGGTCCAGAGCATACTGGCCTCGCTGGACAGGTTTGTGTGCGGGTCTGTCTCATTTTTGTGGGTAGCAGTCCTCCTTCTTGAGTCAGATACCCCGTCACCGACGGATCGCTAGTCCACATGTAATATATCTCGCTTGGAAAGATAAGGCTGTTATGTAAACTTGAAGGTGAGGGGAGTGTTGCATTCGGGTTACCAAAACAGCAAGTAATGCGGAGGTTGAACTGGAAGAATTTAGGTATTAATTAAATAGCAAGACGATCGCGCCACGAGTCTATCAGATTATTTCGCGTCAATTTCCACACCTTGTTTCCCACAGCACAGTCAACCAATCAACACAGTATTCAACTTAACAGTTTGCCAGCCAAACCTATCAATTAGTCATGTTGGCACGCGGTCTCTGCACAGGTGTGCTTGCCCTGGCTTCCTTGGCCCAGGCGGCACCTATGCCCCGTGAGTTCAAACGGTTATTGTTTGTTATATTAGATTTGCTAACAGTTCTTATCTAGAGGAGAAGAGTGATACCGTCTCCAGAGGTATTCGTTCCACTGCTGCCGAGCTGGAGTCCCGTTACATCTACACTCAGCGCACTCCCTCTGACGCCAACGAGGAGAAGGCTGCTGCCGAGCTGGAGTCCCGTTACATTTACACTCAGCGCACTCCCTCTGACGCCAACGAGGAGAAGGCTGCTGCCGAGCTGGAGTCCCGTTACATCTACACTCAGCGCACTCCCTCTGACGCCAACGAGGAGAAGGCTGCTGCCGAGCTGGAGTCCCGTTACATTTACACTCAGCGCACTCCCTCTGACGCCAACGAGGAGAAGGCTGCTGCCGAGCTGGAGTCCCGTTACATCTACACTCAGCGCACTCCCTCTGACGCCAACGAGGAGAAGGCTGCTGCCGAGCTGGATTCCTAATCGATCTGCAACCAAGACACTAGGGCCAGCAAGGACTACGAACGTTGTCTCTAATCTACTCTTTTGCTCACCTGACGAGGTTCTAGAGATGGATGACAACTGCAATTTTGGCTCTAGGCCCTGAAGATTAGCCTCAATCAAATGTCAGCTTGGACGCATGTAAAGCTATGAAGAGGCGAGGAATTATTTTGTCCCATGCGTGACTGTATTCTCAAGTAGTTTCGCCAGTCGCCACAGCGCCAGGCACTGACTGTATCTAGTCTTCTGGCACTGTCCAGTTATACCAAGGTTAAACAATGAGTATTCTGTAGGCTCATGAATGCTTGCTGTTGTTTCTTCTGTCCTGAGAGAGTTTGCTTACACCTGTAAGCTCGTCGTAGAAAGCAGCCAATGTGTATCCTACGGTCTTCAATGCGCAAATCTCCATGAGTGCTAGCCTTTTTCTTTCTTCGACTGTGATGTCTATATGCTATTCCCGAATAGTACCCGCATAAAGTAAAAAGTTTTAGTCTTGGCTACTAGACATAACAACAATTTTGCAGTCAAAATATACGACCTAAGCATCGCTTGAAAGCTGTACGCTTTCTCACCAATCCAACAGAAATAACCAAGATCAAAGTAACAACGAAGTTCAAGAGAAGGGCTTGAAAAAAAGGTATATGCTGCAAGCCGTCGGCAACCTGCAGAAGTTTAGGATGAGAGGTCTTAGTAGCGGCAGTGGTGGTAGTGACTCGACCCGGCACAAGGCAGTGTAGTGGTTCTGCGCACCATATGTCGTCGCATCGTATGCCAGCAGCTTTAGAGGGCACAAATGTTGTTACCACGTCTGACTTTCCAAGAACTTTGTCTGTGGAGGAAATTGCCTCCACATATGCTTTGACGTAATGATCCTCCGTGGTAATTGTGGTTTCAAATCCTTTCTTGGGCACCTGGGTGATTTGCGAGAATGGACCATCTGGATGCAGAGCACCGTAAACTCTCCAACTCTTCACTTCGGTGGCGCCGTTCCAGCTAACATGGAAAGCTGTCAATGAAGCAGGTGTTTGGGAGAATGATACCAATGCTACCGTATTGAGCGGAGCACCAACCCACGAGCTTTTGTATACGCGATAAAGGGTCCCGAGCGAATTATCCCGGACACATGCCTTGAAGCCTGGTATCCCATCGCTAGTATACTCCGTGAAGCAGGCTGCGTCGCCAAAGCCGACAAGAACATTCCCGTTGGGAAGGACAAGTGTACTACCTGCAATCTTGGACGTGTACTCAATTCCCGGTCCAGAATACCGCTTTTCAATGTGGGCTGTCTTTGTTCGGTGATCAAGCAGTACGATCAAGCCGGACGATGGCCGCTCGGGTTTGAAAGCTGGGCGACGAGCATTGTCGAATAATGAAATTCTTGTAGTATCTGCGTCATCCACTAGCACGCGAGCATGATGTTGGAACAAGATTGCTGGTTCAATGGGCCCGAAAGTCGAATTGGATCCACCAAGACGCCATATAATGCTTCCATCGCGGCTGGAAACTTTGAAAATTGTTGAAGTATGCCTTGCTGAAACGAGGTAATTACCATCAGGCATTTTCTCAACGGAGTTCAGGTGGACATAATCCCATGGTGCTGTCCGGGTTCCTTGCCCAGGTTGAACTTGACTTTCAGCTGGGTCGATGTGATCTAAAGATCTCCACTCGAACAGCACGCGTCCTGAGTCAATCTCTATCTCTTGGAAGACTCCCTCGAGGATCCAGATCATGCCGCGGCTTTCGACGTGTCCACTTAAATCGTACAGTCGTCGCCGGTACTGAGTGATGAGTGACGTAGTTCCGGATTCGGCAGTCGTAAACTCATGAAGATCGCACGAGGTTGTGTGCCCTCCGCCTGATACGTGCTTGACAGGCTGGTAATGAGAGTCAAGAATAATCCCCTGGCCCCTGGCGTTGCCTTGGTCGTTGAACCCGCGCAGCATGCACAGATGCGGTAAGCCCTGGAAGTCGCACGTGTGGAAATCGTAGACATGGGCACCTGCTCCTTCGGTCCCTGCGTATGCGTCGCTACCAGCCCATACTAGTTCCTGGATTCGTGAGCCTGAGTACATGGCTGGTTCATATAACATATAACTCACTCCCTTACTGTCAAATATCATTGGTGTCGAAACATAGCTCTTGAAAGGTGCAAGGAAGTAAAAGCCGGGGTTTACCAAGCTTGGGTTGTGCAAGGTAACGTTAAGATGCGGTATGACAATATCAGGTCGCTAGTTTACATGTAAGCGCAACAGAGTCTTTAGAAGATTGTTCCTAGAAAGCAAGTAATTACCGATTTGAAGGGGCGACTAGTGTCTACTAAGTTGCATGTAGCAGAAGTCATGTCACTTTTTGCAAGTAATGCGCCCTGATAGTGGTATTGAAAAGCGAAGGACTTTCAAAGAGTAGATGAAAAAGGGACAGCAGTTCTAGTGATAAAAGCTCGGTACAAGCGGTATGCTTATGTAATAGTTCAAGGGTTTAAAATCATACCCCTCATTTACGAACCATTTACTAGGGTTATGAGCACAATAGTCAAAACTGGCCCTAATTTCTAATTCTCAAACAATACCCGTATTCTTCGCAGAGATTACCACTGGCTAAATGGGGCATGAGACCCACAGCGTACGAGGGCAGAGATAGTTACATGCTCCACAGTATATCAGACAGCCTTTTTATGCTATTCTTACGGAGAGGACATAAGCTTGGTAAGTAAATACTAGCTTTAGGGTAACATTTACGCGACACTGCGTCGTATGCGCTGTTTAGCTCTGTTTCTGCAAAGCAACTCAATATCTGACAGGTAAGCCCGCTTTGTCCGGTCAACTTTGGTCTATCCGCCAGTGTCCACCAAAGGACTCTAGTTAAAAAGGGCTTCGGTGTATAAATACCTAGGTTAAGCCGTCGCTGACAAAGATGTTGCCTAGAAGGCTTGGCGAGACTCTGGGTCAGCACTGTTGTTACATTCTCGCTAAAAAAGGCAGGTGTCAGTGAATCCTGCGACCCTGGGCGGTCTAGGTCTCCAAATCTGGCGGCCCTATAAGGCACGTTGACTGCAGGCTGCTTTGAATGGACCTGCACGTGCAGGCTACTATCAGCCAACACGACTGTGATCTTTCACTGTAAGCCTGATCGAGTATGCCAGAGCAGATAGGCCGGAGTATGAGGACCGAAGCAGGTCGCATACACAAGTGGACGTTTCAGTAGTTATACTAATCTTGCATTAGGACTGTTTGAATTGCTGAGGGATTGTTGAGCTTATCAAGGTAACAAGGTAATAGCTGACCAGGCCGCCATGGCTACTCTAAATATGGAGTCGAACCTGCAAGTAATCCTTGGCCATGACGAGATTCAGATTGAACGAGTGGGCAGGAAGATTCGAGGCCCATGTCGTAGGATCGATATTGTCAAAATCCCTACGGAAGGATCTCAGGGATTGCTGACCTCGAGGCTACAGGTCCGAGCTGTTGAAGGCAGAAGGCTAACCCTCGAAATTATCATGGTAGGTTAGCATTCCTCAGATATCACCAAAGTTCCTTCATTGGACAGGCAATGACAGAGGTAGCTTTTGGGGGCCCACGAATTAGGGAAACAGCTTAGGGGAAATGCCCTATCAACCGGCGAGAACTCAGAATTGACGCCTGCTTGGCAATTGATATCGTGATCTCCCTATTCGCTGAAGTTCTTTTCTTGTATAGAGACTCAGTCTTAACTGCTCCAAGATTGGCTGATAATTTCCCTGTCGTTGATGGCTTATGCCCACACGTGCGTCGACCCACGCCCGCTTGAGCTTCCGAACCTACTTGACTGCAGAGTACATAAGCTAATGATCAGGCCTCGTCTATGATGAGGGGATCAACAGACGAGTATAAAGTATAGGATTTCTCTACTAGATCAAAGTCTTTACTCAGTCGGATAGCTCAACACACCCTGAGATCAAACAATCTGCCCTTGGCACCCCCCTTGACTTTCATCACCTGATCCGAGTCTTTCTCCAAATCACACCATGGTTCGCTTCACGGTGTCGTCGGCCGCGGCTGTCCTCGCCTTCTGCTTCCAGGTCAATGCCACTCCTGTGAACGTTCGACAGGAGGAGGTTCACCCCATAGGCTTCGACGCGAGTTTCGCTTGGCGCTTCCCTGCTGGAGCACCCGTCCCCAAAGTCCAAATCCTCAACGTCGACGAGCTCGTCCATAACTCCACGGATGTCCTGGGATTTACCCCATTCCCATCTGAGGACGATGTGGGCGAGCTAGATAAGCGCTTTATTATTGGTGTCGACGACCGTCACCTCTGGAACGACCCCAACTACCCCTTTATCGCCGTGGGCCGGCTGCTGTTTGCCAACGGCGTCTTTTGCTCCGGCGCCATGATTGGCCCCCGTATCGTTCTCACGGCCAGGCATTGCCATGTCGACGGCACCCCAGGCGTTTTCGCCCCGGGATACGATAACGGTAATCGCTACGGCGAGGCGCAGCTCACTAACGTCCTGTTTACTACCGGCCAAGAACCCAACTCTGCCTGTGATACCAAGGGTGACTGGGCTATATATGCCCTCGACCAGCGCCTCGGCGACCGAGTTGGATACTTTGGTGCCAAGTTACCCGACCATAGCATGCTCGACCAGCCTAAATTCTACCATATCGGCTACCCCGGCGACAAGGACGGCGGCCGCCGGCCGTATCGTCAGACCGATATCACCATCCACTCAAAGCCTCGCACGTTCGACTGTGACTCGACTGGCCCCATCTGGACCAATACTGATACAATGGGCGGCCAGTCCGGTGGTCCTCTCTGGGAGCTTGATGAGAATAGTAACCGCTGGATCTGGGGCACCCTGTCCGTCGGTGTACAGAGTTCTACTGAGACTTACTCGGGATTTGCTTCTGGAAACAACATGGTTGATGGTATTATTTACATGCGCAACCAGTTCCCTTAGATAAACTACAACTGGACCGTTACAGAAGGTCAAAACTAATTAATAACGCAATGTGACTGTCTTCGTTTTCCTAAAGTCTTCAACGTTCTATCCATTTTGTGTCACTGTGGTCTTAGCATACCATTATAAAGAATCTTGCTATATTTAATATAATGCTTAAGAGTATTGTAGTAGTCTTAATTATTTTATATATAGATGTTACTAAAACTTAAATACCTAACAACTAAGATAATACTAATATTACAAAACGGAACTTCCTAGGAGCCAGCTCACGGAGTTAAAAGTGGCTTGTTATATCTATATACTGTTACAATAGAGGTCGTTCCTGAATACTGCTTCATGTCTGGGCTCACAGAGCGAAGTCGGTACTGCGGAACGAAGTCGTTCCGGAAAGCAGTGTCGCGCGGCAATATGAGTGCCCAGCCCACTATATGGCTCTGTGACAAGTAATTATTAAGCTATAAATCTCTCTCCTTTGTGTAGCCGACCTCTAATGTTGTAGAAATAAAAGGGTAGCAGTGACATAAGTGAATAAGCAAGTCTATGTAAGCAGTAATCCTAACCTAGACCTGAAGCCTAGTATATTTACGGCCTAGCTAGTGGAAGGAGCGTGCCACTAGGCTCTTGAGAGATGTGTTTACTGCGATTGGCGATGCAGCATATATTGGATAGCTATTCGCAATGTATGCTCTCAAGGGCAAAAAGACGCCAATCCCGCCCATGTCAGAAGACATTAAAGACATAATTGTGACTAAGTAATGTACTTTATGAGAAGCACGCCACCCATACCAGATCATTGTGATCGGGAGGAGGCCACGAACATAAAACCCCTGTAAGAGCAGCATTTCAGCGTGGCTCGCATATCGAGCTTCGACGGAGCCGGCGAACAAAAGAACCGCGATTGAACTTGCCCTGAGGTGGTCCGTCAACCTCGTACAAGAGCAGATGACGCCCTCGATCTCATCACCCAACTGAGCCGCACACAGGCGCTCTTCATACTCCAGGGCATCTGCCTCTTTGACGGCAACATTAGAGCTTGCGCTCAAGCAGAGATAGACTCATCCACACTCACCAAGTGGTGTCATGCCACCCTGCGACGAGCTACGATAGATGTTGCTTCTAGACTGAGTACCGATCCAGGAGAACCAATAAATCATCCAGGAATAACCCAACTGCGCGCACACAGTACCTCAGCCTCGGCGTGGAAGGCATGGATTCTATCTGAGTCTTTACGCCGAATATGAATCCTCGGTAACCTGACTGAGGCCGCGTTCCTGATCAAGAAACAAAGTTTCTCGGTGTGTCCTGGAAGCCTTGGTTTCACTTGCCAGGCCGGAGTCTGGGATTTGTTTTGTCATCAGGCATGGTTAGCATGTATTAAAAGTAAAAGTAATGTTGACATATCCGCTTCCGCAAGGGGCTGTCCCGACTCATGGACGAGGCTGTATCTACAGATGCAGACGAATTTGCGCTGGTACTGCTAGCATATGGAGAGGGCAAGGAAAGGCTAGACGAGTGGCGTTCTATCAGACGGCACGAATTCGGGCAGTATTAAGCATCCTTATCACGGTAAAAAGGCGGGTATATAGTAACAGTTTAATTCTAACTATGCGTTTAGTAAATTGTTTGCCCAGTCTACTTCTGTTTGTAAACAAGAATGCAGTTGTTGCACTACACTGAAACGCTCTTGACCATGATCAGTCTAGCATCATTAATGACCTTATCTACTCCTCAAAAGTTCGCTCTAAGCCAGCAGGACAAGCTAGCTATCACGATGAACTTATTTGATCACGGAAAGTCATAGGAACACGGCTTGCTTATCTACGCTCTGGACTGCCTAGGCCGGATCGCAGATATACGTGTCTCTATGGTGGATCAGAACGGTGGGTACCGGATTAATAGATGCCCTGGTCCCAGTCGGATCCCCACAAGGCTGCGCGATGTCTTGAAGGCATCGCGACACTAGCATATCTATGTCTAGCCTAGCGGCACGCCAAGGAGTGTTCTCGTCCAGCAGAACCACATTGTTTATAAGTATTACGTAGTCCTTAGACATATTACCCTTGGTGTTCTAAAGGATCTCCTTTAAATTGTAGTCAGGCCAGTCGTGTAGCACATTTAGGAGGTAGTATAATATTACAACTTGTTCAGTATAACAGGACCAAGGTAGCCTAACAGGCACCTGGCAGCTAGAACAAGAGGTATATACGGATACAAGTTTATAGTATATGTTTACCTCTTAATCAGGTATATCTCGCTAAAGCTCAGGTGGCTATCTCCACTTTTATCTTTACTAAGGCCTTACGTAAATGCTAGGCACTAGGCCTAGTGACTTACCTAGGGCCACGTCTAGGATTTGAACTTACAGCGTCGCTAACTAAATACAGAGGGCATACTAATTAAGGCATACAGCTTGTAGAGATAACTGACCTCATGAATGTGATGACAAAAGTGGACATACAGTTGTCACTGCTATGACTGTACTTATATTGTGACAACAGACTGAATGTTTATGCAGGTAACTGTGGGGTTGATTTTAGGCTAATAATCCATCATTCACAATGTCATATCGTATCCGTCTAGGCAGGTAGAAAAGAGAATCCTACGAGAATTTCCTTGGCGTAAGCGCTTAGGGTGCCCAAAACGGCAGGTATTTTAAGCTTGCTAACCGAAGGATTGGTGCCAAGAAGCAGTTCGGTAAGAAGCAAGTCTAAGAGAAGAGGATCCAACAAGCTAGTCTTGATAGGCTCTTGCCAGACTACACGCACGTATTAATAATAATTGAAATTAATGATTACAATCTAAGGAAGATTAGTCTCAAGGGAACTAGGCCAAGCAACGAGTATGGCCCAGGAAAAAAGCATCGCAATCTGGCGATTGCAATTAATACACAAGAGAAAAGTTTTCGCGTTATGAAGAAAATCGATACGTAAGAGAAAGGGCCCCACAAGCTACAAAGAAAATTTGGTTCTGGGGGTATTAGGGGCTCTTGATTATCACCCACAGATGCTTACAATACCACTGTCATAAAGCACTTTTCAGGTGGGAAAGGGCATTGGAAAATGGCTTAACTATCTACGTAGGAGATTGGCGATGCAGCCCATAGAAATATCTATCTACAAGTCGATGGGATAATGACTTCGAATGTGATTAGCATAAAGTGATCTGAGGAAGACATGGGCTATCCTCGACTGAGAAGGTGGCCTGAGTGCCCGAGTCGGAGGAGTTAGCTGCAATACAACCCTGCGCCAAGGGCCGCGCCCACAATAGCTTTACGTTGTCTTCTTCCGCCAAGAGACAATAAATGCAATCAACCTTAGCGACCTAAGCAAAGGAGCACATTGTAGGATTGTGCTTATAGTATTACAACATCATGCTTATGGTATTACGACATCGTGCGTCTTCTTACACATTCAAAGGAGGCTGGTACACAAATTCACTCTCGCTTGTAACCCCTGAAGCCTCAGAGACAAAGGATTACATGAGAAGCTAGCAGAGGAGAGTAGCAGTAGACGAGACTAGGCAACAGGATAAGATGCAACAACGAGACGTCAAAGACTCTGTCATGAAAGTCTTCCAGAAATGCATAAAAGGCTCGCTCCTGTCTCTGTCTGTAGAAGCTCTTGAACCTCCCTCCATCCAACTCAATATCTTCGGCCTCTCAGCAAAGAAACCAAACCGGCATCAAGCAACCTGCATAGCTTCACTCTCAAGATCAATTTCTCCATCTTTACCAAGCAAAATGAAGTTCTTTGCCGCTGTCAGCCTTGTCTCAGGCCTCTTCGCAACTGCCGCCTCGGCCATCGACCTGCACCTCGAGTATGCGGGTGGCTGTAGCACCAGTGGCGGCGGGTTTATCTGCTACAACTGGAATCCCGACACTTGCTGCAGCGTCAACTCGGGTACCTATTTCGCCAGCGGCTCGTTCAGGGCTATCCCGAGCAACTGGAACATCCAGGCCCGTGGCCACGCCGGGCCCAACTGCGGCTCCACCCGCGAGCAGCAGGACAGCGGCGGCCGCGACTACGTCTGCTTGGGTAACGGGCCCTTTGGCGGGCTGGGCTACGGTTTCAACAACAGAAAGATGATCCGCGGTGCGACACTGAACGCCCGCGATGGCGAGGAGACCGAAGGGTGCGCCCAGCCTGACGTCCTGTACCTCGCCGACGGCACTCAGTACAACTACACCGCCATTGCCGAGGCTGGCCAGGCCACCGAGGAGCATGTCTCACTCATCGAGGCAGGCGCATCGGCCGACGACATCCCCAGCTTTAATGCATTCAAGCTCGACGAGAAGCTCGTTCTGTAAACATCAGAAGTGACTTCAGGAGGCATCCCGCTATCAGGCCCTCCCCAAGCCTTGCTCAGATATCCTATTGCGAGTGCTTCAGCTGTTTATTCAGGTCACGATGAGGCTTAGTGCTTGGTATTGAGTTGGTTCATACGTCCCTTACCCTGGAATTTGTCCTTCTCTTGTGGGAAGGGGGTTTCTCTTTCTTTATGTGCTCAGCTTGTCTGAGTATACTTAAATACGACTTTTGAAAATTGCAGCAGTCTAAGATTAGGTACCTAGATTATGAAAACAAGACGTCTGTTGCTGCAAGCTATCTAATAAGCGGTCTCTACGCGCTATAAAGATTCTTAGGTCTCTTTATTGAGCTAAGTGTGACTGCTGTAGCCATCAGATGCGTTAGGTGCTTATACTACTACAAAATAAGCTTTAGCTTTCTACAAATTGGGGGTTAAAACAGTAGCGCATAGTGACTTTCCAATATGTCCTACGACATAAGGTGTGTATAATAAGCACTGAATGAGGTAAAAGGGAGCTGTTGTGGGTGGTCTTTGATTTTAGATGGAAGGTCATCCTTGTAAAAACCTAGCTAAACCACTTCGAGATCTTTATGTACTAGCAACCTTGCGAAAGTATCTGCGTAGCTTACGTGCACGCAATTGGTTTAGCCTAACAGTGTAGCTTAACCTAACACAAATAAAAAATGAGACTGTGGTCTCCCACAATGCTTCGCGAGCTTTCCGAGTCGTGGCGGTCAGGCTGCGGACTCTATCGACGGGGCCAAATATCTGTTTATCTAGCTTCTGCTGCAGACGTTGCCTAGACTCTTCCTGTTTTGTAATCTGTGCCTTGGTGGACGTGTGGGCCTTTTATAAGCGCTGGGGAGCAATTAGGTGAAACGGCTCTTAACGGATAGTACAATCTGTTTTACTGAGATAGTAGGCAGAACCGGCAGTAAATAGGCTTAAGTGGAATCTAGGAGTGGTAAATTGACAGGAATGTGAGTCTACTAACAACATCAAGGCAAATGTATGCTAAAAAGGAAAGGAGGGTAAGAGGTCCTAAGATTTTGAATGTTTGCACAGGACGCAGCTGCTAGGAGCAGCTAGTCTCTCATAGGCAGAAAAATGCAACAGCTAAGTACTAGCCTAATGGCCCATATGGTTCTACTTAAAGAATCCCGCTAGAGCCAGATGCTTAGCAAAATACAAACTAGAATACATATAATATTATTGTATAGGGCAGTTAGATTCGTGAAATTTTGTGGACAAGGACGTGGGCAGCCCTTCTGTCAGCAGTACAGAAACAGTGAGA
This sequence comes from Colletotrichum navitas, assembly GCF_030913465.1. Classification (NCBI taxonomy): domain Eukaryota; kingdom Fungi; phylum Ascomycota; class Sordariomycetes; order Glomerellales; family Glomerellaceae; genus Colletotrichum; species Colletotrichum navitas. The sequence continues at coordinate 23,059 of NW_026850613.1, read as the reverse complement.
GAGAGCTAGAGGCAGCCTGGCTACTTATAAGGGTGTTTCTACTGTTGGATAACAGGAGCCACATCTTTAGTAGTCGAATATTACCTGCAATTATCAGGTTATAACAGTAACTTTTAATTCTACTAGATCTATATAAAGTATTTTACCTGTTATTCTGGCCAAGTGTAACTGCTGCTTATTATACTATATTATAAACCAAGAAGTGGAATATTTTAGCATGAACACCTGGAGAGATAGTCTTATGAGACATGACTAGACCATATAGGAGTGCTGTAACACTAGCGTCTTAGCATTCTGACTCATGACTTCTAAGGGGCTTCCCCCTAACGTTTCACCTAAAGCCTATTCCTAAAGGTATTAGATGACGTGTTACTCATTATATACTAGTTATTCTTGCTATATATAAACCAAGTTTCCCTTGTACAGTCGTGCGTTCTACTTCTACGCTCTACTAACTTACACGTCACTCTATAACCTGTTGTTAAATATAACGACAATAACTTAGCAACCCGTCTTTTCATAGGATTACTAAACCTTTTTTTTTAGCAGTAAGTAACGTCCTTCCTTTTTTACTATTGTATTATACTTACAATGTCATAGACTATGCAGGCCTCTTTGATTCTCTCTACACTTTGTACTGCTGTAATTGTCAGCGCTGGCACTACAGTCTGCAATCCTTTGAACTTGCAGTCTACATCAGTTTCCTGTAAAAACGATGCAGGAGATTGCATACAAGGTACATGCAGAGATGCCTTCGCCCTCATTTGCACCTGCCCAGACAGCCACCCTACTGCGACCTGCTACGGAAAATGCTAGATAGTCTCCTTGTTCCAAGAAGACAAACAACAAAGGATAAACATTTGGTGAAGAATATTGTAAATTCCGTCTTACAGGAATGGGGAAGGGGGAGGGGGGAGGGGGGATATCAGTACATAGGGAGCTTATTACATTAGAGGGCCGCTGCGTAAACCCCTAATATATACCCATCCACTACAAATAGGGACTAAGTTACGTAAGTCGCCAGTCCCACCAAATACATACATGACTCCCTGCTAGAAACCTGGGATGGTACATAACTTGAGACAACGTTCTTCCTGCTGACAGCTTGCTTATGATCTCATTTCTTTTTAGAGCGGTTCCTAGGTCTCTTTAGCTTTGTTTTAGACGCTTTTAGCCCATTAGAGCTGTAAGCGTACAGCTAATTATACTTGTGTAGTGTGTGTTGTAGTAGGGTTCAAGCGGCCCCTTCGAGCTTTTGAGAGTAAACGGCCTTCTCTTCTTCTCTTCGCCTAGACTATCGACGGAGAGCATTTTTCGCACCTGTTCGAGCGGAAGGAAGCCGCAGCGCGGCAGAAAATCCCAAGCCCAATTGTCAGGCACCTCCGCAGCAGGGTCAATATTCTCGTCGGCTGAGCCGATGGAGCGGAAGGCGGCCGACTCCCACTCGGCTACGGGCATCAGCTTACCGTCGGCGCCGTGGGCAAATCCGGCAACGCCGATATGCATTGGGAGGATTCTTACCAAAAGTCAGGGGGTCGGTACTGATGGGCTAACCACAGGAGTCCTTCACATCTAGCGTCGCCCCGATCTCACGCAGCCGATGCTCGAGAACTGTGCAGCCCTTGCCTTCCCAGACGCAAACGCTGTTTCGGGAAGTCGAACCGTAGTGCGTGGCACACACACCGGCATCGGCATACTTGTCTTCGATATCGTGCTCAAGCATATCAGCAGTGGTGCCAATACGTGAGAGGGAGGCCTGGAAAATAGGCGTCTCCATCGTCATGTCCGCCATCTCGGGCTGGATCTGGCCATAGGCACGCACTGTCCACCCGCGTTCATTAAACCAGGAGCAAATCTCAAACATCCAGATGGTTAATACAGGTGTTCCATCGCCCAGGGCGGTCCTCGTGGTTATCCCGACCTCTTGTTCCTCCTGGATCTCCAGACTTCAATTAACATAGAAGTCCTTTACAAGGAAAGCGGCGGCGAGCTGGCTCGAAGTACGGCAAGCCGCATTAATTGCACACAACATGCAGGCAGTCATGGAGAAGATGGTAGCGCCGGTTGCGACGTAGTCGCAGATCCAAGGCGTCTCGTCAAGAGTCAAGACCTGACTCCACGCGCGCTCCTCGCCTCCATTCAACATCATTCTTTGTCCAAAAAGATCGAACCAGGGCTCTCCCAGGAACAGCTTTTCGTAGGTAGGCCTCAGCTTGAGCTCATAGCTCATGGACTTGTCCCACTAGTACGCAGGAGCCCCATAGACAACCTTGGCGTTGGTCTTATCGGTCTGATTTACCCCTCCTATGTTGCTTAGAGTGCCTATGGTGAAGAGGGAACAAGCCACATTTACCATGGCGTCAGCGCCACTGGCGTCGCGTGTAGGATAGTAGGTAAGTAATGGCAGACTTTCCCTGAAGCTGAAGCGCATCCACTGGCTTCTTGATTGGGTTCTTCAGGCAGACTAATATCTATAACGATTTTGGAAACTCCTTGTGTGGAGTTGACCTTTCCGCTTGGCGTTGACGTAAAAACGCCCTGGATTGCGTCAGAGAATCGGATGGGGTGTACTGGGCTCTTCACGTTTGAGGCGTTAACTTTTTCTGTTATTTCCCCAGTGACAGGAGAAACAAAGGTCAGACCCGCCGTAGCGGTGCCCTCCTTGCTGATGAATGATTAATTATCGCCACAGTAGTGTTTAATTGCCTATAAATGACTACTAGCTATTACCTCTTTCATGTAGCAGGATTAACAGGCCATTTTCCCTTAAGCTTGCATGCAAAAGGACCTTGCTTTAACGCTGCTTCTAGAACGTTGTCAAGACCTGACTGGTCTCTTGAGATGGTCACGCTCTTGGGGTTGTTGATTACGGCAACAGTTGCGTAACCACCGACATGCTCGTCGGTAAGCTTGTCCGCCTCATATTCGCCCACTCCGAGAGCCAACATGCTCTCTTGCTGGTCTACTGCCGCAAAATCTGAGCGGTAGATTTGCTGCGGAAGTAGGCGATGGCGACAGCTGTTTTAAAGCAAACAAGTCCGGTAGCAAAAGCGGCAGCAATCTCTCCGCTCAAGTGGCCCACGACAGCACTTGGCGCGATTTCCCAGCTCTTGAGAAGCGCCATCAAAGACAACTGCACGCAATTGCACGCTAGCTAGCTGATCTCGGCCGCGTCGACCCGAGACTCTGGTGCTGGTTTGGCAAGCTCCTCAAGCAAAGACCAGTTTAAGCCCATCTCCTTGAGATATTGTTCGGCTTCATCCATGACTTTAGCAAAGACCTTAAAACGCCAGAGCCTGGAGGCGATCTAGGCATACCTAATGCAACAAATGAGTCTTCTATAAGACGTATGCCAGAGGACTTCAGGGCACTTACTCTACGCCTTGTCCCGTGACAGCAAAGGCGATAGTCCAGTCCTTAACGCTTGTTAGCTCTGCCGCCCTGAGATTTTCCTGCAAGCTCTCGATTAATTCGGCAGCAACGGTAGCGCGATACGCGTAGTTAGTGCGACGTTAACCAAGGGTATAGCTAAGGATCATTAGCAACTTCTTCTATGTCGGGGGTCTCGTCAAGGTATTCATCAAACAAAGCCAGATAGACAGTAAGTCTCTTCTCCTCCGTGTTATAGGATGTTAGGTATCACTTGGCAGGTCAGCAGACTTAGCCGGTTACCACCGTCATTTTTACACGTTACGCAACATTCCGCAGAACCAGTAGGTTGGCAATAGCCGCCCCTTGGCAAACAGGCAGGCGAGCTACACCTAAGGACAAAGAGACCAGTCGCCAAGCCACTAGGGGTGCTCTTACCACGGGAGCCTAAGTAGTTGGAGAGCCACCCGAACAGTGTACCTAGGTGTCTAGGTAGCCAAAACACTTGGCGGAACCGCGCCGCACCCGTGCCGCATGTCTGGTCTAATAAGTGCCTTTGCTTTGCTGCTTGCCAGTGGTGTCAAGGAAGGAAGCTGTGGGTTGTTCTTCTTGCTTCCCAATTTCCCTCAACAAGTAGGTCAAGCTGTGCTTACACACTTCATTCCAGTTTTGCCATCTCGTCCCATCCAGGATAGGAAGGAAATAATGAATGGTAATTGGCTGATAATGCTGAGGGCAAAGTAGTAGTTATCCCGCCAGCTTTGGAGCCCATTGGATGGCTAAATATTATGCTAAAGGGTGGTGGTAATGAGGGCAACAGGCAGCAGCATCTCGAGATAACATAACACCCCTTCCTGCAAGGGTACTGCTTTCCATTCTTTCTCCCCGTGTCTGTCGTCATTTCTCTTTTTGTTTTCTTTTACTCTTTTTTATTTTTGACTTGTTCTTGAATAACTATATCAATAGTAATTATAGATATCTATAATAATCATAAGAGCTACACGACTATTAATAGCAACAATGAAGTTTTGACATAGCTTAAAGGTAGTAGTTAGCTTAGTTACAGTAGGTGGAAGTATCTGCTCTAGCAGTAAAGCTTTGTGAGATAATGCGTTGTTGCGGGAAGTCCTATTTGTTATATAAACTTTCTACACACTAATCTTGTTCTAGGGCACTATTAAATGAGTGAAGATCTATTGCGTTCCTAACGCTGATAAGTCATTGATCGAGTGGAAGACTTCCCTTCCACAATCTCTCTATGACTCTCCTTTGTCATTTGGTCAACATAGCCTTGATAGATCAGAGATCATGTTTTAGCAAATGTTCGAATGACTCTTCTGCATGCTTCTCTGCGTCAAACTCAAGTATCCAATCTTCTCTGGGCAGTGCGATCCTCTGAGGGTTCTCCTTCACCTTATTCCAGTCCGTCTTGTGCCAAAGATCTCGTGTCGACAGCCCGGTCTGCTGTACAGCTTTCACGCGCTCGTACCTGTTATTTGTGTCTCAGCTCCAATGATCAACACTTTCACAACGGGTTCAATGCTCACCGCATCTCTTGGTACGTCCTCAGAGCTGTAGGAACATTTTCTTTCCCGGCGCGTCTCAGGCAAATCGCAATTGTCACGCCGTCTTCCATTGCTTGCGTGGCTCCTTGGACACTTGTCGGCAAGAAAGGATGCACTGCATCTCCAAGTAGTGCAATCCTGCCACCGTTGCTGACCCAGTTTGGCAAGGCATCCCGGTAGACCAGCTTCCAGTCTACCAGTGACGGTGTCTTCTCTACAATCACCTTGCAAAGCGGATCCCAACCTTCAAGCGCTTTAAAAACGTCTTCTAACTTGCCAGGTAGCGACCACGACTCGTCAATGTCGTACTCGTCTTTGTGGGTTAGTACCCAAGAAGCGTCTTTACCACCTTTGATGGTCGAGAACAGGAAGTGAGCGTCTGGTCCAATCCAACCATTGAACGTGTCGCCATTCTCGCAAAACTCCTTTGTTCGAGGGTCTGCGAGCAGGGCGTCGGCAGAAAACCTGTAGATTTGAGTCAGTGTGCTTAATCACTTGCCCTGATGAGATGGCATCTTACCATGCTCGCCATACTGCGTAGCCACTGCTTACCGGCTTTTCCTTGTGATTCAGTACAAGCTCCCTCGCTTTAGACCGAACACCGTCGGCTGCAACCACTACATCGGCATCGATCTGACTTGTCAGTCAGTAAATCGGACTCATCATTCCAGCTGACTCTTATCGCAATTGAGACAGAAGCAGTAAGACAAACCTTTCTGCCATCCTTGAGTTGGATCCCAGCGCCACCCTGACTTTCGAAGTAATTGACGACCGGCTCTCCCAGATGAATGGGAATCTTCAACTCGTCTCGCGCGTAGTTAAACACAATCTCATGAAGCTCGCCTCTGTGGCCATTCAAAACCGGCGCCTCGGGATCAGGAGGCGGTCTTCTTTGAGTCAGGACGACTTCTCCAGTATCCCACTTATGGATCCTGAAGCCGTAGTTCTCGAGGTTTATGCTCAAGGGACGTAGTCTTGAGACGACATTGCCATTGGACCACCGATGAAAAATCCGACCGGCATTCGGACCGAAGGAAATGATGTCTCCCAGCTGCTTCAGTTCCGGAAACGACTCGTAAACCACGACATCGTGTCCTTGCCGGTGGCACTCGATTGCTGCGGTCAAGCCACCAAAGCCAGCGCCGACGATGATGACTTTGATCCTGCTGCTGGGCTTTGGTGGGTTAGACATGATGGAGGATTGTAAACTTGAAAAGGGCAAGTAGTTTTAAGCGTGACGCAGTCTCAATGCTCAAAAAACCTGGGATTACAGGTGCTGCTATTCATCAAGACAGTACCGGCATTCAAAGTGACCTTATGTGACAAAAAGAAATCTGGCAGAAACTTTGCCATACAGAAAAAGAAGAAGAGCATTTGCCGCGAAACACGATTTATTCCCAAACATCTGCCGTGGGGTTCCCTCTCGAGGCGTTGCACCCCGCGTTTGGATTTACCCCGCATGAGCCAGCCCTCTGATAATGTCTTCCGGTCATTGTTCGAACGGCTACATACCCGCATCGTGGAGGCGCTCGCCTGTATCTATGGCAAAGCTCGTTGGCGCTTGGCCAGCGTCCATTCCCAACCAGTCACTCTGCCGTGCCACGTCTTGGGTGCGATGCAACATCATCACCTGTTCCAATGTTAGCTGCACTGATCCCTGCCTGTCTTTGTCGGTCCTCCACATGGCCTAGAGCCACCATGTTACCCTCCGCACTTTTTGAAAGCTCTGAATAAGCACACGGCTAGAGGCAGCGGAAGATAAATAACAGAAATGCCCGAGATACGACGCCAGGGGTTTGTAACGGACGCAGTCTGCTGTGTTGGCGTTTTCTCAAGTAGTTTCGCGTCCCCTTGGAAACGACGTCTCCCCCATTCGGCTTCTAAAGTTCTCCTTAACTTCTGCGCCTGAGCTTTCTCTCTCCACAATTTGCTACTCTTGCTGAAATGAGAGAACGCCGTCCGGATGGCATTCGTGCCAATTGGAGGTGTTTCGTCGCCTGCGGAGTGGTGGTTCTCTCCCCGTTCCAATATGGAGTTGATTTTGGAATCATCGGTGGCTTACAGGCCATGCCTGGGTTTCTTCAGGTTTGTGCTCCAACCATTGTGTATCACCGCGCCAGGCCAATTGCTAAACCTGGCTCTGAACAATAGGTCTATGGTTACGAAGACTCCAAGACATCCATCGGATGGAACATATCCACCACCCGCCAACAGTTAATCTCCTCTCTCATGACCCTCGGCGCTTTCATCAGCTCCATGCTTGCAGGAGCAATTGCCTCAAAATTGAGTCGAAAGATGTGTCTGTGGCTATCCTGTTTGTTCTGCATAGTGGCCAACGTCATTATGATGACGACAGCGCACATTGCAGCGCTGTATGTTGGTCGCCTGCTCATCGGCTTGGGTAATGGTGGCTTCATGACGTTCTCTCAACTTTACATTCAAGAAACGAGCCCAGCAAAGTATCGCGGACTGTTCATGACCGGCTTTCAGTTCTGTGTGACGATTGTGAGGATGCGCCTCCATTGATGCCAGCAGGTAATTACTGACTGAGTATGCAGGGAACTCTCATCGGTACAATCATAGACTGGGCGACCGCTCAACGTCCCGACAAATCGGCATATTTGATACCACTAGGAGTTGTATATGTTGTCCCTGTTTTCATCACTGCAGCACTTTTCTTCATCCCCGAGTCGCCTCGGTGGCTGATCATGAGAGATCGGGTTGAAGAAGGGAGGAAGGCTCTGATGTGGCTGAGGCCCAAAGGCGTAGATGTTGAGGACGAGGTCAACGAGATTCAAGGTGTGGTGCTCGAGGATCTTGAGACGAAGAAGTCAGTAACATTCTGGGACATGTTCAAAGATCCCGTGGACCGGAGGCGGACTATTAGCTCCATCGGCGCAGTATGCTTGCAAGGTGCCTCGGGCTCGATGTTCATCATTGGTAAGTCCCAACTTGAGGCAAGCGGTCCTGTGCAGAGACTAACAGGTCCAAGCGTACAAAGCGTACTTCTTCACCATTGCGAGGGTCGAGCACCCCTTTGCCATGACCAACGTTTTGTCCACCTGCGGCCTCCTAGCAATCATCGCAAATGCACTGGTTGTGGTGCGCTACGGTCGCCGTCGGGTTTTCCTTCTCAGTGGGCTTGTTCTATCCGGCTGCTTTCAGCTGATCATGGCAATTACCTTTGACAAGCATCCGAACACAATCTCAACTGGGAACTTGCTGGTCGCAATATCGTGCTTGTTCATGATAGCCTACAACGTAAGCTCGCATTCTCTTTATGATGCCCATATCAGTACTAACTTGAACTACTCTAGGGGATGATTGCGCCGTATTCCTGGATGGTCGCCGGTGAAGCTCCCTCTCAACGCCTCCGTAGCTACACCTTAGGTGTTGCGTCAGCAGCCGGATACTTCCTCGCTTGGCTCATCACCTTCACTGCGCCGTACTTTATCAACCCGAGCGCTCTGAACTGGGGTCCCAGATATGGATACATCTGGTTCCCGTCATGCATCATCTCGGCTATTTGGGCGTATTTCTACATACCAGAGCTCAAGGGTAGAACACTAGAAGAGATAAACCAAATGGTGAGGCTTCATTTTTGCCAACCGTTCAAAGGCTTCGGTTTTTTCTAACCACGACCCTCATTTAGTTCCACGCCCGTCTGCCGGCTCGAAAGTTCCGTCAGTTCCAAACCACCACCGTATCACGGAAAGTGAGCCAGCCCAAGGCGGACTTTGAAAGCATCAAGGTCGAAATGCTTGACAGAGCATGATCTATGTGATAGGGTCAATGCTCGCAAAATTATGGCGATCATAAATGGTGTTTGTCTGATGGAATAGCTTCGTGTGGCTAGTGCCAGCAGCGCCGCCACAGATGTGGCGTACCACCCGCATGGACCGTGTAGAAAAGGTATTTCTACCGCTTCTCCGGTTCATACGTAGTTTCTTAATAGGACAACTACTTTTCTCTCATATGACAAGACGCTGCGGTTCATCACACTTAAATTGCTGCTTCTGAGAAGCAGTCAAGAACATGGATCGGCTGGCTACAATCATAGGAATTGGAATGCTTCAGAGAGAAAAAGAAAGTAGGAAGTCTTAATAGTTGCTTCAGTCAACTTTCCCAGTATTAATAGGTTGCAAGACTCCCCACAGCAAGTCCAAAATTGGTGGTTGCTTGTGTAAGGCTGGCTGAAAAAGGTTTGCAGGCATGCAAGCCATCGTCACTCCCGCGACCTCGGCCCGCATTCAATTGAATAGAAGCAGACTAAGCGCTTTCCCTCTCCAACATCTATCTACACTTATACGTATACCAATGCAAGAGTTTTATGTTGGTTAGACAAAGCAGAGATGGAAGTCTAATCATCGCGTTCCCACACTTATAATCTTGGCGCTGTGTTCAGCGAACCGCATCTAGAGTCGGATTGAAAAGCAGGGTTTCGTCATTACGCCATGCTGAGCGGTGATAATCAATACAATCACCGCCGATAACGCACAGCACAACGCGATAATAACCATCCGAATCCCAACTGGCTCGAGAAAAAACCCTCCGATTGACGTCATTTCAATCCAGTTCCGAATCATGAAGACCTCCAAACTCGCCAGTCTCATCTTTGCGGTCGCAGCATCATCGGCCCGGGCTGCATCGTACACCGAAGCTCTCCTCGCGCTGCACAAGTCCCTCGTGGGGGTATACTCAACCTCCAACGCCGGAGCACCTGGAACTGAGGTCCTGAAGACGTATCTCGAGAACAATTTCACCGCCGAACTGCAAACTATCGAAGGTAATCACCAGAACGTCTACGCCTATTCTTGTAGCTTCCGCGAGGCCCGCGTGCTGCTCACCTCACACTACGACACTGCGCCGCCCTAAATTTCGTACTCTCGCAACGGCAACAAGATCCGTGTTGCGGGATATCCGATGCAAAGGGCAGTATCGCCGCTCAGGTCACCGCCGTAGAAGACCTTCGCACGAGCGGTGAGATGCGCGAGGGGGGTGTTTCTCTCCTTTTCGTTGGTGGAGAACAGGTGGGCGGCAACGGGATGAAGGCGGCCAACAACTGCAACCTCACGTAGGAGGCCGTCGTCTTTGGCGAACCAACAGAGAACGAGCTCGTAAGGGCCCACGAAGGCGTACTAGGGCTCAATGTCACGGCCTCCGGCATCGCCAGGCATTCTAGGTATCCCGAGCAGGGCCGCAACGCGATTGATCTCCTTGTGCGTTCATTAGGGGCAATCATTGGCGTTGAGCTGTTGTCCTCTAAGGACTTTAGCAGCACGACCTTGAACGTTGGCGTGATTAAGGGTAGGATCGCAAGTAATGTCATCCTAGAGAATGCGAATGCGAGAGCGTCTATTCAGGTCGCCGTCAATACTACACGAGAATATATTAGCCTCTCTGTTAACACAGGCAGGGAGCCTACTAGCTTAGACTGCAACGTTAAGGGCAAGCTGTAACTGTTAAACAGTAGGGATTATGGTATAATTATATTAGTTAGTTATTATGTAGCGGTTTGCAGGGAAAACCCTATATGGATTCGCTATGTTTAACAGTAGAGACAGACAACACAACATTAATAGAACAAGGATTGTTGCTAAATATACATATATACTTTAATAGCTAGGCCCCCTTGCGCCCGTTGTGTTTGAGGGCGGTTAGGGGTTCTCCTAATGTGTTGCCGACAGTTACCTAGCGGCATTGCCTATTTCGGTCGCGCGCGGCCAATTGCCCCACTTTACCTACTGTTGCCTACGCACTTCAATAATCGGTAGCGGTTAACAGGCAGACACATTGCGGGGCTGGCATCTGTGCGCATGCGTACCTCAGGGACTTTCGCCCTGGCGGCCACCTATTTCTCCTGAAGTCAGCATTAAACCTAATGAGGCAGTGTAGGGGGCATACCAGGGGGGCCAGCATAGATATACCTACATCTGTACCTATATATAAACACTTTATATACCTACTATATTAACTATTATTTTTTTTCTCTTTTATATTACTACTATTTATCTTTTTATTAATAATAAGGTTTATATTTTTATTTTTTACTAGGTTACTTACTATAATATTAAAAAGTATAAATAAACTATTATAGCTAACTAAAGTACTTTATTATTAATTATTAAGTATAAGACCTACTAGCTAAGTAATAGCCTTCTTTACTTATATTATATACTAAGTAAAGTAATTAGGTTACTTATCATAATAAGCCTTCTCTTATTAATAGTATTAATTTAATAAAACCTTTATATAGCTTTAAATAGTAAGCCTAGAGAAGATAAAAATACCTTTATAGTTAGCTATATATAGTATATAGTATACCTTATAATCCTTATATATCTTATACCTAGCCTTACCTTAGCCTTATATTTATTACTACTAGTAGGCACCTATAATATTATCCTTAGTTATAGCTTATTAGAGAATATATTAGTAAAATAAAACCTACTACTTATAAAAGCTATAGTTATATACTAGCCTATTATTATTTACTTATATATTATAATATAAATCTAAACTATTAGTAGTAGCTACCTTTGCCTTATAAAGTTTACTAGTAATTAACTTTTATATAGGTATAAGTAAGTAAAAAAGATAAGATAAAACTTATTATTTATAAAGGACTTTACTATAAAAGTTTATAAGGTATAGCTTAGTAATAGTAAATTATTTACTATTAATATAGTTAATATACTTAATAGCCCCTTAGAGGCTAAATTACTAGAGTATATAATAGTAGCTATACTTAATAACGCTATAAAGGCCTTTAAGTAGGTTAATTATTTTAGCCTAGAGTAGTAGTAGTAAATAGTTATAAGTATAGTTAGCCTAGAGATTAAGTGTTAGTAGCTAGTTATTTTTAATATAAGTAGCTTTCTTATATATTAAACTTTTTATTATAGTAGTAATAGATTTATAATAACCTAGCCTTATATAGTAATATTTTAATATAGAGATTATATAGTATAAGCTAATTTAATATTTTATAAGATAATAATAAAAAGTTCTTTTATAATAAATATAGTAAAAGAAGTATAATACCTTTATCTTACTATTTATAAAGCTATAAAAAGTATTATATATAGTATATTATTTAATAGCTAAATTATTAGTAAAAAAGTAATATAACTACTAGTTAGCCTAGCCTTTTAATATATATAAGTAAGTAGTAATAATATTAGTATTACTTTTTCTAATAAAAAAGTAGTTAACTAGTATTTAGTTACCTATAGTATTTTTAACTATAACTATATAAAGTAGCTAGCTAAACTAGTTAGTTTAGTAAGTAATATCTATTATAGTAAAAAGGCTATATTACTATAATAATATAAGGCTAGCCTTAGAGGCCTATATAAGCCTTTTACTTACCTTATTAGTATATTAGACTATATAATACTAAAATAAGAGGTTATAGGTATAGTAATAAGCCTTAGCTTTAGTAACTTATAGGTACTATAAATAGTTATAGTTAATAAGGTAAAAGTTAAAGTAAGTAGCTAGCTAGTAGTAGCCTATATTATATATAACTTAATAAGAAAGCTAATAGCTACTTATAGTTACTAGCGCCTACTTAATAACCTTATAGTAGCTAAAGTAGCCTTAGAGTATATAGTAGACTTTAGTAGGTAAATAACTAAGGGTAACTTACTTAGTAGTAAGGTCTTTAATACCTTATAGTAAGTAGATTTAATTAAGGTATTTAAGTAAGTAGTTATAAAGGCCTAGGCTAACTTATAAAATAACTACTATTATAGTAAAATTACTTATTTATTACTTAATAACTTTAGTATATATAAGGTAACTAGTGCTTACTTATATAGTATAGTTATAGGTTATTATAGCTTTACTACCTTAAGGCTTATTAGCTTTAATTAACTAAAGTAAGTAGTAATAGTAAGTAGTAGTAGTATTACTAAAGGTATAGCCTTAAGCTTTAGTTAAATTAAAAAAATTACTAATAAAAGCCTATATTTATTTAAACTTAGTAGTATTTACCTCTATAGGCTTAGTAAAGTAAAAGTATTACTTATAGTAGGTAGTAAGGTTATTAAGTATAATAATAAGGCTAGTCTAGGTCTTAAGGATATATAAGGTAAGTCTTAATAAAGTAAATAGTTAAATAAGTAAATAAGCTAGTAAAAGGAATATTTTTATTATTAAGCTTCTTCTAAAAGTCCTCTAGGTTAAAGTTAACTATATTATCCTTATAGTTAGGTAGTAAGAGCACTTAAAGAGTTATAATTTTATTATCTAATATATTAATTATATTAGCCTTACTAGTAGTTAACAAAGGGATATCTAATACTATAGTAATATAAAGAAAACAATAATAATAAGGTAAAAGGTTAATTAGTAATAAATAATATAGTTAATAATAGGTTAGTAGTAATAGGTTAATAGTAATAGGTTATTAACTTACTGTTGTTATATATAAGTAGGTAGTCTAGTTAACCTTAAAAAAACAAGGAGGATAAAGTAGACCCACATTAACTAGATTAACTAATTAGAATATCTAAATATATCTATTATTTTAATATAATTAATGTTAGTTACAGTGTAGTACTTCAGGGGCCCGTGGGCAGACCTGCAATGTGTCTGCCTGTTAACCGCTACCCAATAATCTCCTATACCTGAAATGCACCTGAAACTTGCGGCACTGCCTATTGCCCTACTTTGCCCACGCTTCGACACAACCTACCTGCCGCTCTTAGAAAAAATAAAGTCGGCGCTAGTTTGTAATGCTGTGTCTCTGGCACTGGCACGAGGCGTCTATCGGGGTTGCTGCCAGCTGACGAAGAACAGCGATTATAATCCAACAAGAAGTAGAATCCGCAGATTAAATACAGAATAAAGTCTGGGTGCGCGCGGCGGACATAGGGGAAATGCCATTAGCCGCGTGTGACTTAGTAGGCTGATACCTGAAGTGGGTAATGCCACTAGGAATTGTCAGCAACATTTCCTGGATGGACTTCCCCAGCCAAATCAGGGGTTTCCAATGACACGTGCATTTTTACCCCTAAGATCCTACATTTGCGCGAATAATGGATGCGCAGTAGAGTTATGTATTCCAATGCATATAGCACATAATAATTAAACAAGGATATTGCGTATAAGTACTTCAACAGTAGTAGTACATATAGTAGGAAATCAACCTACCCCTTGGATGAACTAAAGCTTAGAGATTTTATTGCCAAGAAATCTCTCTTTAAGGCGTTAGGCAAGCTGAAACACTACGCTACCTTGTGATTGTTCTGTTAGAGATTAAATGAGTCATGGTAGCACGTGGTTTTAGCAGGTTGCAGCCGTCGCAGGAATAAAACTCTATACTACGTATCAATAACAATCAAGAACTATTTCTATTAGTAAACCCAACGACTTAAAAAGAAATGTAGTTCCCTTTACTTTTCAAATTGTCTGTTGATCTCTATTCTTATACTAGTTGCAGATACTTTCCTACACTTCCACTTTAGTTTTTAACCTTGTTTGTTTTCAGTATTTACTACCACTATGCACGCCTTCAAAATCATCTCTACCTCTCTGTCTCTGCTAGCTGGACTAGCTGCTGGCGCGACCACCCACTGCTGCAATAACGGAACAGAAGATGTTAAAGACTTCTGTGGCTCGCAAAGCACTCTGGATCATAAAATAGTAGCGTTTTGCGTAAGCTCCCATGTCCTCAGAAACACTTATACCTCAAGTGCCTAACTAAAAATATTTATTATAGTGCGGCGACACAGATCCTAATTCAGACACTGGGTGTGATGAAGATATAAACTTCCCAACAGGACGGGCAATTTCAGTAGCTGCTGCCACAACCTGCACTTCTGGAGGCCAGACTGGTTTTATTGCATGTAGCGTATAAAAGACTATGTCTTTACTCCTATCGTGTCAACATATCCTCTCCCCGTTGATAAAGGCTGTTTAGAGGGAAGATCAGAGACAGTCCTTTTAGTAGCCTAGAAATACTGTTGATATATTATTTTAGCAGCGTTGATTAAATACCACCGCTAGTACACGTTGGGCTGGTTGTAATCCCTAGGTCATAAGCTTCCCCTGTTCTAGAAGGTTTATGGTTACAAATATAAGAAATTAGACTTTGTGCTACCACCTGTTTTAAATTTGACTATAACGTGAGTAGCAACTTTCAAGAGCTGTGGCTTCTCTTTAATCCTGGCGTTCTTAGCTACGTCTACAACCTTTAGGCTTTATATAGCCCCTTATTAGAGGGGTTATAGTACTAAGTAAAGAAGTCTATAAATAGTATAGTTAAAGGTTAATTATAACTATTTTCTAATCTACTTTCTCCTAATTCTTCTGTTCTTATAAACTCTGCTTTTATATAACCCTTAGATAATAGTTTTCCTAGTTATAGCCTTATAGCTAGTAGTCCCTAGTGCCTTTTACCTTTAGCACCTAATATAATCCTCCCTCCTTAAGGTCTTGTCTTTAGGACCTTAAGTAGTACTTTAGTAGGCCCCTAGGGCTTTACTACTACTTAGTATCTTAGAGGTATCTAGGAATACCTCTAGGCTTAGTAGGTTACTAAGTAAATAGTTATCTCTTTAGCTAGCTAATTACTTTTAACTTTACCTTTATAACTATTATAGTTTAACTAGGCTAAGATTATTATTTTTTTAAGGTTATAGTTATTTTTAGCTAGGTTATAAGCCTTTATTATTTAACTAGCTTTACTAAAGGTTACTTACTTTATAATAAAGATACTTTATTTACTTATAATACTTTTATTACTTTTTTATCTCTTTAACTATAATACCCTCTTAAGTACTATATACTTTTAGTAGGCCTTTATTATATAGTTACTTTTTTTATTACTTTTATTTTTTTATAGCCTAAGCCTTAAGTTATACTACTTTTATAATAAAAAAAAGCCTTTATTTTACTTTTTAGTAAGCTATACTAGTAACCTCTTAGGTCTTATTTTTTTTTTTTTATTATTTTTTTTTTACTTTATAGGCTTAAGATACTATTATAACTTATTTTATTATTTTTACTTAGCCTAATTAAGTAACTTTTTTAGCTTTACTTTTTTTAATTTTTTTACCTTTAATTTTTTTTCTTTTTTTTTAATAGCTTTACTTTATTATTATTTTTTATTTTTTTATTTTACTACTACTACTACTATTACTACTATTACTTAGTAGTAATAATAATAATAATAGTACTAGTATTAGTACTAGCTTTTTTATTACTACTATATTTTTTTTTACTTTTACTAATACTTTTACTAATAATATTACTACTACTACTATTAACCTTACTACTACTAGTCTTACTAACTAAAGTAGCTTTACTAGTCTTCTAGTGCCCTTTTTTACTTTACTTACTTTTTATTACCTTTATACTTATATTAAAAAAATAAGCTTATTTATAATATACTTTATAACTACTATATTTACTAAATAACTAACTAGTGTTTTAGTATATTAGGCACTTATACTACTACTTTTTTTTACTATATAAAGACTACTTATATATTTTTTTTATACTTAGTACTTCTTTAGTACTTTCTTCTTTATTACTATAACTAATATATTTTAGCTACTAGTAATAAGTATACTTACTATACTATTATATATAGTAAGCCTTATATTTTAGTATATTTATTTTTACTTTTATTATTTTTATAACTTTTAGTAGCTATTAACCCCTTAAGTAAACTATTTATACTACTACTATAGCTAGTATTAAGCTATACTACTTTTTTAAAGCTATAAACTATTTTACTAAGCCTACTTATATTTACTATAGTATTACTATATATTTACTTTTTCTAGTGCCCCCTTAGTAACCTTTTATACTAATATTAGCCTAGGACAAGATTAATAAGGCCTAGGTTATAGCTAAGAAAATACTTTAGTACTAAGTTAACTTAGCTAAGGCTTCTAATACTAAGTATAAGGCTAAGGCTAAAAAAAAGAAGTAGCTTTTTTACTAGTACTATATTATAGCCCTTAAGACCTTTACTAACTTTTTTTACTACTAGGTTAAGCTAGTTAAGTTTATACTTTATACTACTAAGGTTACTACTATAGTCTTTAAGGCCTAGACTATTACCTTTTAAAAGTAGACTACTACTATTATAGCTTAGACTACCCTCTTTTTAAAGTAGTCCTAGACTTACTTTTAGGTTATAAGTGTTTTCCTTAATACTTTCTTAGTGTTCTTTTAGTACCTTTTATACTAATTACTAACTTTTTTTTAGTATACTAGTAAGCTTAACTCTAAGGCTAATAAAAATAAAGGTAGTACTTTTATATTCTTTATATTTTTTACTTATAATAATAATAATAATAATAATAAAAATATTAATAATAGTAATTTAGAGAATAATAAGTAAAGTAGTAAGTAAGCTTTACTACTATTACCTTTAGTGCCTCTTTAGCCTTTCTTTTAGTCTATTTTCTTTTACTTATTATACTTTTTAAATACTTAGCCCTTAGGCTACCTATATTCTTTAGCCTTAGTACTATAATAATTAAATCTTTAATTTAGTTATCCTTAGGCTAATCTTTACTTTACTTAGTTATACTTTTATTTTCTTTTAGTAACCTTTTACTTATAGTTATATTATAATCCTTTTATAATATTCCTCTAAGGTTCTTAAGAGGTTTCTTCTTTATTATACCTCTTTTACTTAATAAAGTACTACTAATTTTACTATAGCCCCTTATAGGCTATAATTTAATCTACTTTATATATATTTTCTTCTTTTTCCTTAATTAGTATTAGTTAAGGCTTTACTAGTAATCTTTAGAACTTCTTTAGCTAAAATAAAAAGAAGATATTATAGATCCTATATTTAGTACTTATATTTATCTTATAGGCCTTACCTTTATTAACTACTTATTTTACTATAAAAAGGCTAAGGTACTTATTTAATAGCTTCTTAGATAGTCTCTTTTACTTAATAAACTTAGCTAATAAAAAGACCTTTTCTTTAACCTTAAAGTCTATATTAGACCTCCTAGTATTATACTACTTCTTATAGGCCTAATTAACTACTTTTAATATCTTACTAATTATAGTTCTTTAGCTTTATAGTTACTTTACTTTCTTATAGGCCTTAGAGACCTTTATTAGTTTTACTTTTACTAAGTATATATTATATATACTCTATAGTATATAGCCTATTAGTGCCTTTACTAGTATAACTTTAGTTATACTATACTATAAACTATTATAAATAAATTTAGCTATAGGTAACTATTTTACCTAGTTATTTTACTTAATATTATAAAAGACTTAGAGGTAGTATTTAATATTTTAGTTTTACCTCTTTATTTATCTATTAGTTTAGGGGTAATAGGCTATACTAAGCTTTTATTTAATAGCTAGCTAGTAATATACTACTACCTAAAAGTAACTTATAAATAAGGACCTATAATCTAATACTATTAAGGTTAAAAGTCTAAAATAAAAGAATACTTTATTTACTAAGAAGGTTACTAGCTAATCTACTATTAAGGTTTCTTTAATAAGTAAATAAATAGTGTACTTTATAAGCTTATTAACTATAACTAGAATACTATTATATACTTTACTATTAAATTCCTTTAACTTTAGTAGCTTAGTAATAAAGTCTATAGTAACTTACTTCTATAGTTAGTTAAGTAATAAAAGGGAAGCTAGTCTTCTATAAGGTAGATAATACTTTAGTTTTATATATTAGTAAGTAGTATATATATTAATATACTCCTTAATATCCTTTTTTATTAATTTCTAGAAAAATATTTATCTTATATATTTTATTATTTAGGTTACTTCTAAGTACCTCCCTAATAGTTTATTATAAATTACTATAAGTAGCCTTATTTTTATTATATATCCCTCTAGTACTATAAGCCTACTCTAGTATTAAAGTAATCTATTTTCCTCTTTAGCCTAGTAACTCTCTAGTTATTACTACTCTTTAGACTAAATCTACTTGTCCTCTAGTTATACTACTATAACTTTTTCTTCTAGAGTAGTAGTAAGTCCCTCTAGGGCTACTATATCTTAACCTAGTAGTCTACTATACCTAATTACTATTATCCTCCTTTTAAACCTACTAAAGAAGTTCTCTAAGAATATACCTTATACTTCTTTTTTTTCTTTTTACTAGGCTAGTAGTTTAGCCTTTATAAAAGCTTATTTACTATATTATCTTTACTTAAGTAATATTTAATTTTAAAATTAAATAATAAAAAGTCTTATAGTAACTTAGCTTAGTAGCTATTAAGTTATAGCTTAGTTACTAAGTAGTAGTACCTTAGGTAGTCTATTAGAAATATAATATAGTACTAAGTATATAAAAGATAGTACTTTTAATATATAGCTACTTCTTAAATTATAAGTAACTTAGCCTCTAGTGCTCTATAGTATAGCTTTACCCTCTAGAGTTTTTATAATATATAAGCTATAGAGCACTAGGCTTCTTTATAAAGCTAGCTTAGTACTACCTTTATTATAAAGTTAAATATATTTATTTTAACTTAAATAGGTAATATAAGGTTAAAATACTATAAGATAAAGGTATAAGTAAATATAGTGTAGACTTTATAAAAGGCTTTTTTAGCTTTTTTTATAATTACTTACTTCTCTACTACCTTAGTAAATAGTTAGTTAATAAAAAAGAAATATACCTTAGAATAGTTCTTAATAAACTACTTATAAAAATTTATAAACCTTAGGAAAGTCTATATCTCTTATACACTAGTAAGTAGTAGCTACTAAGTAATTACTTTTACTTTCTCTTATTTTATTAAAATACCTTTATTAGATACTATAAAACCTAAAAAGCTAATAGACTTAGTATAAAAGAAGTACTTCTTAAGGTTAGTATATAGCCTTATAGTGTCTAACTAGCTTAGTACTATCTTTACTACCTCTATATAGCTCTCTTTATCCTCTATAAAGATTAAGATATTATCTAAATAAATAATATAGATAATATTTACTAGACTTATTAAAGTATTATTAATATAAGATTAGAATATTATAGGTATATTAACTAGCCTAAAAGGTATAACCTAATACTTATAGTGTTTATAGTAAGTATAAAAAGCTATCTTTTATTTATTTTTACTATAGATCTTTACTTAGTAATATATATTCTTAAGGTTTAGCTTTATAAATTATATTACTTTTACTAAATAGTCTAGGATTTCTTTTATTAAAGGTAGTAGTACTTAGTTCTTAATAGTAATCTTATTAAGCCTATAGTAGTTAATATAGAGGTAAAGCTTATTTTTTTTCTTAGGTATAAATAAGATTAGTGCTTTTATTAGTAACTTTAAAGGCTATATTTAGCCTTTAGCTAAGGATTTATTAATATACTTCTTTAGCTCTTTTAGTTCTTTTTTTACTAGTAAGTAAATAAGGCTAAATAGTAGTACTATACCTAGTTTTAATTCTATTATATATATTTATATATTATCTTTTACTAGTTTTACTACTAGGTCTATATTAAATATATAGGCCTATTCTTTATATTCTCTTAGTACTATAGCCTTTATATTACTAGCCTTACTAGCCCCCTTGTCCTTCTTTAGTATATAAGTAGGTATCTCTAGTGCCTCCTCTAGTGTCCTATACCCTAGGTATTAGATTATAGGGAAGTCTATAAGGACTACTTTAGTATTCTTTAAGGCCTCTTTAACTACCTTTTAGCCTTATATAAGTTAAATATAGTTTTTACTTAGTAAATAAGTCTAGTTAATTATTTTTTACTTAAGGTTAAGCCTTACTACTTACCTTTAGAGAATTCCTAGGATAGTATTATATCCTCTTATATTACTTACTTATAAAGTATAGCTTTATATTTTTAATATTCTAATATTATTTTTTACTTTTAATATTATTTTTTTTAAGCTATAGTCTAAGGCCCTACTTCTTTATATACCTTATAGTAGTAGTTTTTCCTTATAGACTACTAGTAGCCTCTTTATATATAATATTCTCTAGTGTATAAGGTTTTTATTTACCCTTAGGTTAATTAATACCTTTTTTTTTTTATATACTACTTATCTTAGTATAAAAGTCTACCTTAAATTAGTAGTATAGCTTTTTTTCCTAAGGTAATTAAATAGTATTAACCTTTATTACCTTTATTATATACTATTTACCTAAGTGTTTAAGTTAACTATACTTATAGTACTTTTTCTTAGTATAATTAGCTAATAAATACTTTAGCTTACTATAGTTAAAGTAAGTTAAAAAGTACTATAGCTTAGTTAAAGGTAAGTAGTTACCTTTTTTTTTTTTTACTTTTAAAGCCTTTAGTATTAGTATTAATATACTCTAGGTTATTATAGGCGTAGATATAGAGTATATAGACTAAGGCTTTATTATAAAGACCTTTATATTAAGGCTTAGTAGTATAGCTAGGGCCTACTAGTCCCTTTATTCCTAATTTTACCTCTACTAGTTTACTAGTCTATCTTTAGTATAAGCTTTAGCTAGTGTTTTAGCCTATTATATAGTATTATTAAGGGCTTATTATATCTTTAGTATCTCCTAGGCTAATATATAGCTCTTTAAATTAAGTAATAACTAGTTAAGTATATAGACTACCTATTATCTTTTAGCTTATAAGTTAAAGTACTTTACTTTAATAGTCTTATATTTATTAATAAATTACTAGTATAACTAGTTAACTTTTTACTTTATATTATTAAGCTTTACTATTATACTAAAAGCCTATATATTAGTATTAGTAATATTATTTTTTAACTAAGTCTTTATTATCTTTTAGGTTACTTTTTTTATTTAGCTATTATAATAGGCTTTAATATACTTTTACTACTTATATACTAAGTTACTCTTTAGTATAAAGCTAGTATACTATACTTTACTTTAGTTATTCTTAAATTCTTTTTTTATAACTTTAAATTATCCTTTTAGCTTAAATAAGAAGTCTTAGAGGTTATTTTATATACTCCCCTTATATTAGATTAAAGGTAACTACTTTAATAGTATATTAATATAGTAGTACTGTTAGTAACACTAAGGGATAGGTTAATATAGTTAACTATACGTATTAGTGGTAATTAACAAATAATAGGGGTAACTATAGTTCTCTATTATACATAAAGAAAAGAAGAATAATTATTATAGGTTAGTTAGTTAAATAACTAACTTATTGCCTATGAATCCTTGGAGAATCTATAGCTAAATATCTAAGGATTTACTAGTAATAAGTTATTAGGGTTAACCTAATAACTCTAATATTTATCTATAATAGTTAATATTATAACACTAGTAACTTTCTATAGTGCTAAAAATCCTTTATTATTTATATTTAAAAGAATAGCTAAAAAACATAATAAAAACAAGAAGCTAAAAAGTATTTAATACTTTTTGCTTATATAGCCTATTATATACAAGAAACCTATCTATTTATTTATATCTTTAACTACCTATTACTAACTAGCTTCTTTAATATATTGTTTAGTAATAACTTTATAAATCTATCTACTAGGTTATTACTACTATAAATCTACTATATCTTAAAAATCTTATAGTGTTTATATAACTAGTAAAAGGCTATAATATCTATTATAAGTTACTTCTCCTTTATAGTACTAAGCTTTATAAGGCACTTATAAAGTAAGTATAAGTTAGTATAGAGTATTATAGGTATTTATAGTAGTTTAAGGTAGTTAGTAATTATTATAAAGGTAGTACTAATTATATAGGCAACGTTAGCACTAGTAACTATCCTATAGACCTTAGAGGTAAGTACACTATATATAACTCTTTTACACTTTATTAAACTAAAGTAGATAATATTACTAGTTAACTTAAAGCTTTTACTATTAGTAGTAAGTTACTTAATAATTTATTTATTAGTAAGAACTATAATAAAGCTAAGTTAGGAGGTAAGGTTATAGTTATTTATAAATAAGCTATTAATAAATATAAAGAGCTTAGTAGTTATAAGGTTAATTAGTAAAAATTATAGGCTATAGTTAAGGTTACTAATTTACTATTTAATATAGTAGTTTAGAGCTTTAATCTCCTTTGCTATAGGTAATTAGTGTTAAGTAGTAACTAAATAGTTAAAGTAAGCTTTAGGTTAGTAGATAGAAGTAATATATACGCTGTAGGTGTATTACTAGATA